>NC_081167.1:7967709-8155209 GCF_012432095.1 Onychostoma macrolepis | reverse complement strand
AACAGACAGACAGATAGATAGATAGACAGACACACACATGCATACACATAGATAGATAGGCAGACAGACAGACAGAGAGATAAACAGACAGACAGACAGAGATAGATAGAGAGAGAGACAGACAGACAGACGGACAGATGAATAGACAAGACGGACGGACGGACGGACGGACGGACGGATAGATAGATAGATAGATAGATAGATAGATAGATAGATAGATAGATAGATAGATAGATAGATAGATAGATAGATAGATAGATAGATAGATAGATAGATAGATAGACAGATAGATAGACAGATAGCTGAAAAGAGCACAGTAAAGTAGACTTAGTTACTTCAGCAGGATCTGTTGGTTCTCTGCAGGACAGGTGTAACTGTATTCAGTCATCATTACCTCAGTGACCCTCAGAGCAAAAGCTACTCTGAGGTTTTATGTTGAGGTTAGTGAACAGCATGTGAACGCAACTGACTTTCTTTTCTTCTTGAATAAATCATGTTTCAACTGTGGAAAAGAACAGGCAGATCCTGGCAGTCCGGGTCTGGTTGACTGTAGACTCCCTCAGGAACACTAAGTCACCCACCTTGGCAAAAATGACGCTCATACTTGCCATGTCTCTGACTCTGAGGACTGAATGACTTTTATCCAGTCTGTCAGAGCTCTTCAGTCCAGTCTAGCAGAACCAATTTGATTCTTCATGCTTGACAAACAAATAATCAGATTAATGTTTAATTAAAAAGAAAAAAACTGTTTTTTGGCACACACTCATGGCAATTCATAACTATTTTACATTTTAGCCAACTGGTGGTGAATTTGTGTGAATTTGTACATTTTGATTCGTTCAAAAACATTTTGACAACTTTTTGAGAAAAGCACAACAGCTAATGAAACATCACAATAATCCACACAACTCCAGTTCATCAATTAACACCTTGTGAAGTGAAAAGCTGTGTTTGTAAGAAACATGACGGCACCCATTCATTGCAGAGGATCCATTGGTGAGCAAGTGATGTAATGCTAAATTTCTCCAAATTTGATCTGATGAACAAACAATCTCATCTACATCGTGGATGGCCTGACGGCAAGTACATTTTTAGATTTTATTTTTTACTAATCCTTTTATCATAATATGCAGCAAGTGAAATAAACTTTAGTGGACTATTTTAATCACTTTTAATTTAGTCTCAAAAATATGAGGTGATAACATAACACATGTTCAAAACATGAAGTAATCTAAATATGCTATATTCCCAGATCCCAAATATTACTGAATATGTATTGTTTAAAATGAAACACTCCTTTTGGTTGTATTGCTTTGTGCTCAAGTGGATCCAGAGACCTTCACCTCTTGTGTCTGTTTATGTTTACTCTCCCTCTGGTGGAGGAAATAGTCAATTACAATTTTCTTCTCAGAATTCCAAGTCCAATATTCCAAAATTCCAATGTTATTATTCAGTTATCACTGCACCACTGAGAGGTATGCTTATTATGTCAGCCAGCTAAATTCATTTCAGTTGTATTTTACAATTCATTCACACTGACAGTAACAGGTACATGTCAGTGTGGGCTTCAGCACAGGGTGAGAGGTGTGCCTGCTCTGTGATGTCACACTAGATAGCAGTGAAAAAGCAGAGTTTGGTTAGGACGGGGGTCAAACCAGAGAGAGTTTGAAATGGACACGGACAAATCTCAGCAACAGTTCTCTGAAAATTACTCTGAGGTCACCGTTAGCTCAAGTGCAGGTAAGAATGCTTCATTTGAAATATTGATGAAAAATATTTACAATTTAGTAATTTAGCAGATGCTTTCATCCAAAGCGACTCACAAATGAGGAGCATCACAAGAATTTTGTCATTCTGCAGCGGCAACTTTCAAGAGTAAACTAGAGATATAAAAGTGTTAAAGAGAAACTAGAACAGCAAGTGTTCAAGAAAGTTGTGATTGTGGTTTTAATACATAATATACTTACATCAGTCAGCACTTTTTGTTTAGTCTTTAGGTGTTTATTTTATTATTTCATATATTTCAATTAGAAAATTGTCATGCTGAAAATTACAAATAAGCTGTATTAAAAATCTATCTGACTTGAAATACCATGTTTCAGTTACTCTTTTCGAGGTGTGTTTTTATAATCCATTAGGTAGAATCAGGGTTATTATCATTAACAAAAAATAAAATAAAAATAAGAAATGTTGCCTTGGCAAGCAGCTGAAATGAAATGAGTTTAAGTTATTAGTTTAAAACGAATTAAAATTAAATAAACTAAAACTAAAAATTATATAGACATAAAAAAGCTAACAAAAACACACACACACAAAAAAAAACAAGTATATAGTATAGTACTATATATAAGTGATACAAAAATAACACTGCACGGTATGACATTCAAAAATCTAATTTGAGGTAAGTTTGGTGCACTTTCACTCTTTACCCTAATGTTGTGAATAGGCCGGGAAACCAAGAGGCCCACAATTTGACAAATTAGTCACTTTTTTGGCCATTGTTTGCCTAAGCTGAGCGTAATCCTCAGGGCTCTGGCATGCCTCTCTCTCACGATATTGAGTTTAGGTGGCAAAGCCTGCTGTCTTTTGAGTTCTTGGACATTTGATTGGAAGCACTAAGGCTCTTAAATCCTCCGTCTTCAGTGAACATCATTTGAGAGATGTTTACCTACAAATCCATCCAGTCTCAGAGGTGTCAACGGTTGATGAAACTCTCACTGTCAATAGGAAATTGCTTGTAACTAGAGAGAGAGACCTGAGTCAAGACTCTTTCTGTTGGTGACAAAGAGTTCTTATAATGAACGCAGCTCTTTGAATTTCACCCTGTTGGATGCAGATGTTCAAAATCACCCAAGAAAAGATTCTGGGACATCTGAGAGCGCCCGGGGTGGTGGAGGACGAGTGAGACCGTACCCTTCACCATCCCGCAGGAGACACCGAACTACCTTCAGCAACGAGCAGCTGGAACAGCTGGAGCTAGCTTTCAGACAGAACCACTATCCTGATATCTACTACAGAGAGGAGCTCGCCAGAGCCACCAAACTCAATGAGGCTCGCATACAGGTAACTCGCCTGATCGCTAACATGCTAATTAACCTGTTGAGCTGATACAGTTACATGGAACTGAATTAACCAGGGGTGTTGAGACTGTTCACACTGATAGCGATTTACAGTGACACAGCAAAACGTGTGGATAGAAACCCAGCAGAGACATAATGCTTGCTTTGTGGACAGATTCACAAAAATCTTCTTAAGACAGACGTTTCTTGAGAAAATCTTAAGAATGTAGCTAAGTGGAATTCCTGAAAAATTCGAAAAAGTTCAAACATTTTATTAAAACTTTGTATTTTTCTTAAGATTTTTTCTTTGAGGCTTTGGTATTACACAATTAATAACACAATTAAAAAACAAGATCCCTATTTGTTTTTTTGTTACTGAATTTCAAATTTAGCAAAAAGTCACTCATAATAATAACCAATACTTGTTTACAGTATTGATCACTGGTTTTACTTGTGCCCATCCCTAGTACACACTGGGGGAAAAATGCAGAAAAAAAAATTAATTCAGAAATTGCGAGTAAACTTTTTTTTTTTTTTTACAAATAATTGCAAAGAATCATCAAGTAACACATTGAACTAAGCATTTCTTTGAATTTACACATTTTGAAGTAAATCTACTATTTCAAGCAATCATTTTTTTTTTTTATAAAAGATTAGTAGTAATATATGTGTAGCCATAGTGTTATGTGGTAATGCCGGCTAAATTCGGTACAATGCATGAAATGGAAACATTTATGTTAAAATTATACATGGTCCCTTTTCAAATAAATTTTAATAATAATAACCCAATAAATTCATAAAACAACTTTTTTTTTTTGACTTGTTGATTTAAGATGAGTTGGAGGTTATCCTAACTTTTAAGAGATTATTTATATTTATATGTTTTTTAGGAATTCAAATGATTCTGTTTAATAAAGTTTTGTCTTTTACACAGTCTTAAGAAATTTTTTTTTGAACATTCTTAAGGAATGTTTGAGAATACAGAACACCAAATATTCTTTAATTTCATAATCTGAAAAAAAAAAAAAAAAAAAAGCAGCTATGAAGTATTTTATTGGTAAAATCTATCATTTTATAAATCTGAAAACTATTACTCAAATTTAATCCTTTCTGATTGGCTGTGCCACACAAATTACTTATCGCTGGAAACTTGTTGCCTCACACCTGGCGTTCTTGGTTCTTGGCCACTGTTAAAACATCTAAAGTTAACATATTAGCAATTTAAATGTTGCTACAGCTGCCAAACCTCGACTCTCTTCTCTGATTACTGTATATGTTCTATGTTTTGTCTCTCGCTGGTTGCAGGTGTGGTTTCAGAACCGGCGTGCCAAGCAGCGCAAGCAGGATCGTGTCTCTCAGAAAGTGCTGCCGGTGGGCATGATGCCAGGGCGAGGGCCTCTCTTCAGCAGCATGTGCGTGCCTTCCTCCGCCATGAGCCGCCAGTACCAGTGCCCTCATTCACTGCCGCATATCCCCCGATTCTCATCAGTGCTGCCTCTTGAAGGATACCCACCCCAGCCGTCCTCCGGCTCTGCTCCATCATCACACGCCTCCAGACAGCCTGATGACTGGTATCTGCGCAGCATCGGACCAGCCACCACTTCAGTGCTCTCCCTGGCCTCAGTGTCCACACTGGAAACCACTGGTCACTGGAACTAGAGCAAGTGCTGTTTTACAACCAGTAGAATGAATAAAGTTTTTCAGTGACAAAGAAAGATTGACATTTTCTCTTTATTACAGTTGCAATCACACAGAACAGATTCTCTCAATTATTATTGCTGTATCTACCTAGACAAAAATAATCACATTTATGTTGATTTCCCTTGTTAACAATGAACTGTGACAATTAAACTACATTCAGTTTATATTGAACATATTGTAGACTTTGTATAAGGACTTTTATGAAAATGTCTTTCTCAGATATCAGATGAAATGTACAATAGGCCCTTTGAACATTTGAATTACATTTCCATTCAGTCATCACTAACAATTTATAGCTTTGGTAGAAATAAATTACACACGGTTTATGTCAAGTGCTGTTCTTCTTGCCCCTTTTTTTTTTAAATGTAAAATGTAAATGTAAAATGAACATACATGGGTCAATGACAGTATTTTACAATTTTTGTTGAAAACAGAATGTGCTAAGTTGCTAGAAATGTGCTCTCTGAAGTCATGTTGGTGACATAGTTTCGAAAAAAAAGAAAAGAAAAGTACCATTTGTATTTTTCTGCATTTTAGTTGCAACACACGATTTGATGGACATAAGTTTTTCCAAATATTAATTAGCAGGATTTTTTTTTTCTTTTCTAAAGAATAACAATTAAAAATTACGCCAAGACACTTCCTTTGAAAATGTAATTCTTTTAATGAGGCGTTTTTTTCTTCATTATGATATCAAGATGCACTAAAAAAAATTTTATTTAAAAAATAAAACAAATCATGATCAAAGAAGCATATTAAAGTTTGGAATCATTAGGATTTTTTTGAATGTTTTTCAAAGAAGTCTCTAATGCTAATGAAGGCTGCATTTATTTGATGAAAAACAACAACAACAGTAACATTACAAAATATTAAAGTTTAAAATAACTTTTTTTAAATTATGCCCTAAAGTGTTTTTATTATTATTATTTAAAAACATGTATTAAAGTCTCTATACGGATAAATTACATTTGAAATGTATTTCCTAATAAATTAATAAATTGAGCATCACGTCATTGACCCATATGACATTTTTTTGTGTACATTCGGACCCTAATAGCAAGCTGAAAATCAGTGCACCGTTATGTTTTAGAGGATACAATTCCTATTCCTGTTTTAGAAATGTATAACATCATCAAATATATTTCCAATACTCATGTACTTGTTTTTAATGTCAAGCAAATGAACATTAGGGCTACAGAGGGATTCATTAAGTTGTACAGGTCCAAACAGGCATATTGCACACTTATATGTAAATCTAGACAATCCCAAATCTAGATAGGTAGATGCTTTGTGCTTACCAATAAAGTATTCTGTCATTGCAGATCATTCTGAATGGGTATATTTGTAATGACAGATAACAGTGATAATCCCTTTAAGGCATAAAGAGCACGTGTTTGCCATCATTTATCAGCAGAGCAGCAATTATTATTCCACTTTAGCTTCATATAACCATCAGCTTTGCAGGAAAGGGTTGCTGCAAAGTATTTATTCGATAATAACATAATTTCTGCCTGTTTACAGTGGATAAATTTGGCAGTTTATACATTAAGGTCCATTCTGACAAGACATATGCAGATGTGAGTGCAACAACGAATAATTGTTACACTGATGGCATACATACAAAACGTCTCATGTCACTTCATCATGACCCTCACCACTTCATTGTATGACATTTTATACAGGTTATACTGAAGCACGAATATACTGTGCCTGTGAAATCGCACACACGTGAAGGAATGTGCTGGAGATTTGTACACCAGAGGTAATCTGCATTCACAGTAAGGCAGCGGCTCTTCCTGTCGTCTTTTACTCCAGAGACCTCGCAAACTCTGCATAGTCAATGTAGCCATCATTGTTTTTGTCATCGTCTCTGAGAACGTCATCAATGAGGTTGATCAGATCCTCTTCCCTCATAGGCTGGCTGTCATCTCCTCTTTCCTGAAAAACCAAGACCATGTGACAATATTATAGGTGTAATAAAGGCTGAAACAAGTGTACTTGAGCTAAAATTATAAAATAAATTTAAAAACATTTATAACTGTCATTATGAATTAATATAATAATCATTTATAAATCATGCGTAGGTGTGTCTGAGTTTTAAACTGGTGGATCACTCACCTCTCTATGAACATGAGTAATGGCAGTGGCGAGCTCGAGTCCATCCAGCAGATTGTTGCCATCATAGTCGTGCATCTTGAAATAGTGAAGCTGCAGCTCTTGAGGCGTCATGTCCGATTCTGGCTTTTCAATTACCCCTTCTAAATGCTCCATGATGTGGCTACAACAGAACAGAAGAAAGGTTCAATTAAAGACTCGTGGAATAGTCACTTTGAGATGATCGTATCAGTCAGTAACTCTGACCTTTGGTTGATTAAAGTTACAATTCATTGGAAGTAGCGACAGATCTTTTCTTTCATATTGTGACGTATATCCAAGTGTATCAGATTAAAGAAAGAATTAATGTAGTGCAGGGATTTGGTTCTATCCATTGATTTTGTGGTTGGATGTTGAATTACATTTCTATTTCTAATTTATTTCTATACAGCTTTGATAGAAATAAATTACACGGTTTTTGTCAAATGTTGTTCTTCTTGCCATTTTATGCATGTAAAATGAACAGACATGGGACAATGACAATCTTTTAAAAATGTTGCTCCTAGAAATGTGCTCTCTGTCTGTATTGATGTTGCTTACATACAGTTCTGAAAAATGTTTATACCATTTTCAAGAAAGATTTGTATTTTTTCTGCACCACACGATTTGACAGACAAACGTTTTTCCAATTATTAATTAGCAGCATTTTTTTTTCTAAAGAATAACAACTGAAGATTATGCCAAACCACCTTCTTCTGAAAAATGTTACATATGTGTGTGTGTGTATATATATATATATATATGTGAATATATTTTAAAATGTTAATTATTCCTGTGATGTAAAGCTGAATTTTCAGCATAATTACATAATTACAGTCTTCAGTGTCACATGATCCTTCAGAAATCCTTCTAATATACTAACTGGTGCTCAAATTTGATCAGTTTCTACTAGTGCTCAATTATTAATAAGAATAATTATTAATCATTCTTTTTATTATCAATATTGAGAACAGCTTTACTGCTTTATATGTTTTGGGGAAAACACGATACATGATTCTTCGATGAATAGAAACTGTAAAAGACCAGCATTTATTTGAATTTATTTTTTTTAAATATTATAAATGTCCTTACTGTCACGTTTTTAAAAAAAAATAATAATAATTTTTTTTTTAAAGGTTTCTTGCTAATGAAAGTATTAATGTCTTTTTGCTAAAACTTACCCCAAATGTTTGAATAGTAGTGTATCATAATTTCTGAATGATTAGAATGATTTCTGAAGGATCATGTGACGCTGAAGACTGGAGTAATGATGCTTTGCATCACAAGAATAAATTCCTGGAAAAATACATTTAAAAAAAAATAGAAAACAGTTACTTGAAATTGTAATGACATTTCACAATATTACCGTTTTTGCTGTATTTTTGATTTTCTGAGGATGGATTAATGTTTTACTGACATGTTATTAGCTGGAAGACAGACAGCCGGAGATCAGGACAGGCTGCTCCGGTGCAGAGGTCATTTGGCAAAGAGTGTATTTTAGAAACGAATCAAAGCTAAATCAACTAACACTATCGACATATGTATCACGTGAACAGAACAGTACCTGTACAAGTTTTAAAGTAATGAAAAACTACTCACTCTTTATCCTGAACCATATTCCTGTCCAGCCGGGTGATTGGTGGAGGCACTTGATTTGAAGCAGCTGGTTGTCCATGCTGTCCTCCATGAGCCCACACAGTCAGCATACAGCTGGAGCAGAGCAGAAACCAGCTCCATAACCTGAGCTGCCCAGACCTTTCTTTCAATCTCATTACACTGAAATCACGAGGGATGAAGAGTTAACGCGAGAATAAGAAAAACAGCTCCATTCATTACTGCTGACAAACATTTGACCAATGACAGCACACACGCATTTTAAGATTTATTCCGATTAGATTACACAAAATATCTATAATGAATAAACAGTATATGTTTTTTCACAAATCTGATGGTAATGAGCGCATGTGGCTAACGTATGGAAAAACTTGAAGAGTGACAGAAATCAAAAGAGATCGTGGAGGAAAGCAATAACATAACTGCTAAGCATGTGGAAGAATAAAAAGATAGACATGAATACTGAAATATTACAGGAAGAGCAGTTTAGACACCCAAACAGCAGTTGTAGACGTTGCCCGTTACACAGTCATCTGAACGCTTTTCTGCGTTCCTCCTAATACATCTTACAGCGATATAACAACATACACACACAGATTTACTCACCTGCTATGAATCACAGCTGACGAGTGAATATTCGCTCTATTTGTTCAGGCACAGAAGAGTAACAGTGAACTCCTGCTGATGTTTACACAACGCCGTTCTTTCTGACCGCCGTAGCTTGCCGTAGTTACCTTTCACCTCATGGACACGACAGCTAAACTCTGATTGGACGCGATAGTGTTTTTTATTTATTTATTTATTTTTACAATGTTTTAAATGTAATTATGTTTTATGTTGTTTTATTTTATGTGAACAAAAATAAAATAATGGGTGCAATAATAAAAATGTTAAAATATGTTTAGCATTTACGTAAACTCTATAATAAATGCTTTTTAAAATGTGTTAATTTAATTACATTTTATAATGTTTTATTTTATGTGAACACAGTAAAAATATAATGTGTTACATATCAGGATGGAAGAAGAAAAAAAGCACTATATTAAAAACTATACCGAATTTTACAACAATAATAAAAAAACGTAATATAAAATAATAAAATACCAAAATCTGACTGAAAAGGGACAGAAAATGTAATCCTGTAAAGCTAAATTTCAACGATGTATAAGGAAATATACTGAATTCTAGTGGCTCAGCTTCTTTGTAAACTCTTATTGGAATAACATCTTTTGGAAATGTTTTTAATGTAATTAATTTTTTCAATCAATTTAATAAAGTTGGAAGAAAAAAAAGCACTATATTAAAAGCTATACCTAATTTTCCAGCAATAATAATAATAATAATTATAGCAACCCGTTAAAATATGTCTTGCTCTTATATACTTAAAATGATTAAATACCAAAACCTGACTGAAAAGTCACAAAATTCTAAACCTAAAAGCTAATTATATTAACATTTAGTCATTTAGCAGGCGCTTAAAAAAATGCATTTGAAGCAATTGAATGGAAGCATGCAATGGAAGCAATCAAAATCAACAAAAGAGCAATATGCAAGTGCTATATATATTTATAAGAAATATATAAGTATAAGAAAATATACCGAATTGGCTCAGTGTTTTTTTTTTTATTATTAATTAATTAATTTTATGTAATTTTGTTTATCCTATTGAGCCTAAGAATTACATTCTCAAATTTCAAAGAAAAAAAAAAGATAAATATTGCAGATTTTTTTCCAGGTCAGGACGGCTGCGCGCTGATTGGATTTGAGTAGTGCGTCATAAAGCCGAGTCTAGCGCGCTGGTCAGTAATAATCCACACACTGCATAGCCGAGGAATGAATGAGCTCACTTATAACTCTCAGATGATGATGATTTTAAGCCTAGTTAATCAATCACCACGGTCATCTGCATGGCAAACCTCTGCAAAGAAAATGAGAGGGCCAAAGCTATTTTCCGACGGCTGGTTCGTTCTTGGTGTTGTAGAAATGAGACTTTAGGATAGCAGTAGTGCGTGATGTTCCCTAGCAACCGTAGCACTCCGAGTATTGAATGTAGGGGGGTAATGGATATTTTATAGGCGGTGGATGAGTGATTGTTTCATTATTGGACTTTATGAAGTTTATAAAACCCATGTTATTTTGATAGCTGGGGAAAAATATGCATTTAATGCACTACTTAAAAAGTACTCCAAATGTGTTTTTTGGCATAAATTGTTCCACCTGCCCACACGATATCACTCTGATATATAAATGTGGGAGTTGAATTTTGTCGAAGTTCAGGAGTTACGCTACACCAGCATGCAGATGACTTCAGAGCTAGCAGGTGTGACCTTAAAGCAATAAATCAATAAGTTAGTAAGAACATTAAAATGCAGTCCATGTTATAGGCTAGGGTTTCGTGAGTGTACATGTGTTGCTCAATCAAAGCTTTGAAGCTCAGTTTGTCGTCCACTAGATGGTGCCACTGTCTCGTAGGATTGAGGACAGACGTCTCATTTTATTGCCATTTGCATTCTGTGGAAGGTGTTTGCATCAAATTAGTCTGTATTTTCATCTAAACAGACTCATGACTATGATGGAAGCGGCTCCCTCTCTTGATCTGATAATTCAATTACAACAAGCCCTGCAAATAGTTTACACAATATAATTGGTTAAATAGATTTAGTCATCCAGCAGTGGAGGGATTTCAGGGAAATAGCCATAGGATATAAGCTAGTCGTCAAGGACAAGGCCTTGCTTTGTAAAAAAAAAAAAACCTGTTTAACTACATTTACGGTCTAAACAGACACTTAATACATTCATGTCACAAGACTGAGACTTAGTTCTGTGAGTGTTATTTCTTTTTGAAAGAATAGTTGTCCTAAAACGAAAAATTGCTGAAAATGGACTCATTCTCAGGGCATCTTAGATGTAGATGAGTTTCTTTCTTTGCCTGAATGGATCTGGAGAAATTTATAAACCACTTGCTCACTAATGGATCCTCTGCAGTGAATGGGTGCCGTCAGAATGAGAGTCCAATCAGCTGATAAAAACATCACAGTAATCCACAAGTAATCCACACGACTCCCATCCATCCACTAATGTCTTGTGAATGGAAAAGCTGCGTGTTTATAAGAAACAAATCCAATATTAATTTATTTTTACTTTAAATTACCAGTCAATAATCCATAACAATGCTTCTTCCAGTAAAAAATCCATCCCCTGTTGTCCTCTCACAGAAAAATCTACTGACATTGTTTAGAACTGTTATGGACTATTTTTACTTATATATGGTGCTTGATCTGTGCATATTTCTCTCCTGATTCAAGACAACGTTTTTCGCTGGAGAAAACAATATTACGGATAGACGTCTTGTATTTTACCTGGAAGCAACAGTTCTAATGTTAAAACATCTTGATGAATTTGTTAATTACTAACGTGCAGCTTTTTACTTCACAAGGCGATTATTGTAATGTTTTTATCAGCTGTTTGAACCCATTCACTACAGAGGATCCATTCATGAGCAAGTGATATACATTTTTTTCTAAATCTGTTCTGATGAAGAAACAAACTCATATAGGCCTATTTTGGATAGGCCAAGGTCAATTTTCAGCAAATTTTCATTTGTGGGGGGAATTATTCATATAAGTCTGGTCTATAGCTGGTTTCTGGTTGTTTTTAGCTGCTCCAAGATGGTTATTATCAACATACAGGTGGTTCAGCTGGGTTTTGGAACATATTGGTTATATGACCATCTTGCACCAAATAATGACCAACTTGAAGCAACAACAGACATAGGAGAAATGGATAAGACCAGCATGGCCAGGAAGATCAGACTAGCCTAAATCAGTGAGACCAGCAGCTGGACTGATTTTAGAAGTTTTAAGAGCATTGCAATGCATTGTATTTATTTATTTATTTTTTCTATTACATTTTTTCTTAACAGGGAGTTATAGACTTCCCACTAACCTGTGAATATATGAGGGAATATTAGAAATGGAATTTCCAGGGTTGAAAAAAATAATTGGAAAGTGAACAGGAATTAAGTCATGGAATTTTTCCTCAGTTCTAAAATAGCCTATTTGTCAAACCCCAGGACTAGCAACCATATGCAAAAACCTTAATTTTGCATATCCGTAGTGAAAATGGGAAAATGTAGCTATTTGCATAAAACCGATGCCATTAGCTATAGGCCTGTCACCGCCCACGTTTTGATTCCTCAAATCAGTTCATTTGATCGAAAGCAGACAACTTGATTCATATTCACGAGCCCAACATGCTGTTGAATATTAGCGCAACCGATAAGACAAGAAATTACTCATATCTCTATAATTATAATAATATATTCAGCCTAATATTTTCCACAGATAGGCTAATATGAATTATGACACTTTTCATTCATACTTAGATTAAACCAAACACTATAGAATACCCTTAAAGGGACTTTGATTAAACGTTTTAGTTCTAACCCTTAAATTTTATCATAAAAAAGCTTGAATGATGTTAAGCTATAATATCCCGATATTCTTAAAGTTCTTTCAAATGTAGCCTACTGTGCAGGCTACTAAATAAATAAATGCTGATGATATTAGAATATTAAATAAAATAAAATAAATGTCACGAGAGAACGCTGAGTGAAATTTAATGTGTTTTACAAAGTTTGGTGCAACTGGGCTGGAAAACTCGACTAAATGTAGCTTTAAGAGAAATAATAATGTTCCAACTTTTACTGAATTATTAACGGGAATGATCAATATTCTTTAGTCACTGAAATGGGCAAAGACTTGTAATGTTTGTTTGCACATGCTCAGTGAGTTTCCCGTTGTCAGTCGGCAGTCACTCCTCTGGAGCGCGGACACAGAGACGCGGGCGGGATGTCATCGCGGCTCTCCTTCTCTCAGTACCGCTTAGAGGCGGAGGTCGAGCGCTGCCGCGCGGAGTGTCAGTGGGACAAAATACCGTCTTTACTGGAGCAGCTCGCTGCCGCGCGCCTGCACGACGACGGTAAGTGCGCGTGCCACAATAGAATAGAATAGAATCGAATAGAGGAGAGCCAGCAGTGATGAGTGAGAGAGCGTGTGTGTCTTGTTCCGCATGAACTTTGCACCTTTCTGTTAAACTCTGCCCATGTTTACTAATGTGCTGATATCAGTTACAGAAATTCACATGCACTTATTGAGACTTCAGTTTTTGCGTTTAGATTTGATTTGTCAGAGGAAGAGAGAGAGAGAGAGAGAGAGAGAGAGACTGACTGACTGTGTGTATAAAGCCAGTTACTCATGTGAATCAGAGTTGTAAATGCATGCACACACCCTTTAGTTAATACAGGTAGAAGCTACTTAAAGCAATAGTGTCATAATTTACTCACCCTCATTTTAGGGTATGTACTGAATTTGATGGCGTGTTCCTCCACTATTATGTTGATGCAGATGTGTAGCAGGCTATAAATACTTTCCCAGACACACTACTGTTGGCATTGGCCTTTTACCCGGTGCTGTTACCCTGGTGTTGTTGTTAAACAACTACAATTTTACTCTGAGAAACAACTTTCTTGGTCCTGCCAAACTTATACTTCCTTGCTTTTTCTTACCAAACTTTTGGCTTTCTCAAGTCCTGGGGCATTATGGAATAGCAAAGTGTCCACCAGTTGATGTACATCAGTGGTCACCACACTTGGTCCTGGAGGGCCGGTGTGCTGCAGAGTTTAGCTCTAACCATAATCAAACACACCTGAAGCAGCTAATCAAGGTCTTAGGTATACTTGAAACTTCCAGTAAGGTGTGTTGAGGCAAGTTAGAGCTAAACTCTGCAGGACACCGGGTGTCCAGGACTGAGCTTGATGACCCCTGTTGTACATTATGCATTCAATTCATGGACACCCTTCTTTATGCATACTGTCAGTAAGATTTTTGTTACTGAAAAAAGTACAATTTGTATTCAGTAAGGATGCATGAAATTGATCAAAGACCTTTATAATGTTACAAAAGATCTATGTTTCAAATACATTTTTTAAAACATTGATAATAATGAAAAATCATTCTTGAGCACCAAATCAGCATGTTATAATCATTTCTGAAGGATCATGTGACACTAAAGACAGAATCCAGCTTTGCATTACAGGAATACGTTGCATTTTAAAATAGTAGAAAGCAGAAAGCAGTTCTTTTAAATTGTAATACGATTTCAAAATATGACTGTTTTACAGAATTTTTGATCAAATAAATGTAACCTTGGTAAGCATAAAAGACTTCTTTCAAAAACATTTTGAATGGTAGTGTACACTGTAAAAAAAAATACTTTGAATTTAAAGGTAAAACACTGTAAAAATGCTACAGTAAAAACCTGTTAAATGGTTAACGGTAAGTTCCCCTATGCGGTGAAAAACTGTATTGGACATTACATGTAATTATACAGTAGTATACCGTTTTTGGAAGTGAAAAAGAACGTATAATTTACAGTGAATAACCCTAAATTGACATTCCCAGAATTCCCTGCGCTACATTTCAAGTTTGATGTTTTTTTTGTTGTTTTTGAAATAACTAGGCCTATGTTTCTTCTTAGTTTTTTCTGATCAGTTTTGTACATTAGAGTTGTATGTTACATCTAATGTTGTTAAATTAATGTTTATTGCATTATTTAAGTTTCATGTGTGTTACCATGATGGTGTTTATTGTTTGTGTGAATGACACTGTGCACCTTCTATATATGTTAATATTTAAAAGCTGCTTGTGATGGGCTTTGGTTCATCATGTGGCTCTCATCACCACCTGCTTTTGGTGTTTATCAGTGTATTACAAAGGTACAAAGATTTCAGTACTTCAATAGGTTATATTAACATTATATCAGTTAATGAAATTACTGTATTTACCTGTAAATTTATGTTAAAACCACAAAACCTAAAATGTTGCTACCGTATTTTTTACGGTAAAATTCTGGCAACCACAGCTGCCGTTTTTTTTTTACCATAAATTTTACAGTATATGCTTTCATTCTAAGGAAAACAGGAGTTTGGACTGCCTGCTAAATTTGTGTTCCACAGGGGTGAAAAAAAACTCAATTTGGCCTACAGTGGCATGACAAATGTAAATAAATGTTACTTTTTTGGATGAACTATCTCTTTAAGATTTAGAATTAAAAACCCAGTTTTCTCACTTTCTCAATTTCACAAAGGTGGTAAAAGGTAAACATGCTGCTTAAACATGTCTCATGTTCATTGTTAAATCAACAGCAGTAATCTAGAGGTTTACACATGGCACTCCCAGGAGGTGTGTCCACCACTGTCCAAATCCGATCTCTGACCCAGCACGTCTTGTTTCACCATTGCAAAGACTGCGGGGAAACAAACTCAGTCAGTAAAAGGTGGCCACAGAACAGTATTCAGTGTATTTTACAAATGCTATCAAAGGTTTTTAAGTGATGTACTGTAGTTACTTCATATTCAGTAAGGAAACGTCATGCATAAACCTGACATACAGTATAACACAAGTCTAGATTCATTAGGGAGTGAAAAGTTGAACCAAACAGGAAACACCTCATCCACAGTGTTTATACAAAATATGCATGAAGGCAAAGTTAATATTTTCGAAGCACCTTCTTGCTGTACTGTGTACTTTTATGTTAAAACAAATACACTTAACTCTCTAAGCCTGGTCAGAATGCTGTTGTAGATTAGTATCCAAGCTAGACATTCTGTCATGATAAAGTCCACCGTTGGATGAAAAATGCTGGTGTTGCTGGTGAGCATTTTATCCTTAAAGTAACCCAAAGAAGGTACCATAATCAGCCAACATCAAGCATGTTCTAGTCATTCTTCTTCAACCTTTGCCCAACTTCCCTCTCTGTTTGTCTGTAGATGATTACAGGACGCTGCTGCTGGCAGAAGCTCTGTTGGAAGAATGTCTACTGGAGAACATGACCCTGCTGAAGAATTCGACGTTTCTGACTGAACAATCACAGCCTAAACTAGCCCGAGCCAAAGCTCACCTCGACAGCATCCTAAGCAGAGGACGCCTGGAGGTCTGGCACAGCACCTTCCTGAGTTTCTCTGTTTCTCAAGTCTCTCTGTCAGTTAAGCATCTCTCAGAAAGAGAAGAAAGAATTTATGGATTGCAGAAGCACTTTTGGGAATTTAGTTCAGTTTTGTGTACTTAAATTCCATCAGTTCTATTAACTTAGTTAGATAACAAAATATCAAACCAATAAGTATCTGCAAACAATAGTGCAACATTTATTTATTTGAACTGTATTGATTTGCACATTTACTAATACTGTATTGTTTGATATTTTATCATTTAAAGAAAAACAGAAAATGTATGTTTTTTTTTTTTTTGTCCTTGTTGTTAGAAGAAAATTTAGAGGGATGCAAAAACCTGGTAGTGCTTGCATGTCATCTATACATTTATTTTCTCTTTAAATTGTCAGTAGGGTTGCACAATTAATCAAAATAAAACCGAAGTCGTGAAATGGCTTAATGCAATTGAAAATTTCCAAAGACGGACTTAATTAAATAAATATATGCAGTATGTGTTTCAGAGTGAAGTATGGCACTGTGTTCATTTATACGTGAGCAGCTCATGATCTGCTGTTTTCAGTGTCTCAGAGCAGTTCAGTTTACAGTAAATGTTGCTCCACACAAACTCATCTCTCTCGCTTTAACGCACATTTGTGAAGTGCCAACCATCTTCCCATACTTGTAATGTGAAATACTGATTAACAAAAAAGAAGCTTTACGGAATCCATGTTTTCTGCCAAAACAAAAATTTGGTAGTTCAACATTTAAAAATCATAAATCCTTAACTTTTTTATTTTTTATTTCATTAGTGTTTAGTAATGTATATATTTTTATACAATAATAAAAAATAATAATAACATTTTATAGCCATATTGATATATAATCACAAACATTTGGCCAAATTGAGCAGCCCTATAAACATTTTGAAATCGCAATCACAATTTTTATTGTAAAAATCACAATTCGATTTTTTCCTCAAATCGTTCAGCCCTAATTATCAGTGATTTTCTGTCTCTTCCCCTGTAGCCGCACTACCTGAATGAAGCTCTGCTCCTGCTGGCTAAAGTGCATTATGTTCAGGGACGCTACAGGGACGCCCAGGGCATGTGTGCCAGAGCAGGTGTGGATGATTTCACCCGCCACGAGAAGCCTGTCTACCAACTACGCATGCTGGCAGAGGCCTTTGTCATCAAAGGTATGAACAGTTGAGAAATCACTAACAGCTCATTACAGTAATCCTCCCTCATTATTGTATAATTAAGTTATGATGACAAGGCAATTAACATACTGTATAGAGTTATGCAAGAGGTCTAAATATTCAGCTAATTATAGAATGTGTTGTAGCTTCCTGTAACCGTTCAGCATTGACACAACCGCTTTAAAAAAATTGGCAATATTAATTGTGTGAAAAATGTAAAAGTTCTCTGAGGTTTAATGAGGTGTAGTGGCTCTTAATTGAAAAACAATAAATTATTATTTAGTCCATTAGACGCTAAAGTTAAAAGACAAAGTTCCTAATATGGTACTTTTAACTGCCAGAGCAATTTTAATGTGTATTTATAGAGTTATTAAGTAATTTCCATTGCTCCATTCCACTGAATATTTGCTTCAGGCATGCTTTTATTGGATTCATACCCAGGCTAAAGTGTACACTGAAAGAAAGCATTGCAACCATAGAGAAGTGTATGGATAGGAGTGTGTCATTTCTTATATCATATCCTTGGACAGAATGTAACCACAGGGGGTTAAAAAAGGCAGTTTTACGTCATTGTCTACAGGGAAGCTTCTATATATATATATATATATATATATATATCTTTAGTTATCATTTAAAAACGGGTTTTTCCAGCATTTTACTCATCCTGTATTTGCGTAATGTCCCTTATTTTCTAATTTTCCATGATTTTTAATACATAACATTCTCTCACAAGTGCAAAAAAGTATGTGCTACCAAGTATTTACAGTACTGTATGTATATGGAATTACCACCTGACAACATCAGTACCATTGTACTCCCACAATAAGGAACACATAGGCCTATTGAAATATTCATAAATTTTGTTTCGTTTTTTAAAAATCCCCAAACTAACAGGGTAATGCCAATTATGTAATAATTATGTAGTAATTGTTGGCACTAAATTTCACTGAATTGTTGTATTGAAACAGAAGTTTCAAGTTACTTCCACAGACTTTCTGACTGGTTTTTATATGGACCCTGCCATGTAAACCCCCACTAAAGGTTCACACACATACACATATTATCAGAAAGTGTAATATTAGCTTCTCTAGCGTAGGAAGCAGAAGCCACCCAGAATCAGTCCCTTGAGAGACTCAGCAGGCACAGTTTGTGACAGCCATTCCACTCTGACAGACCTATAGTAAATATTGCATTAACTCACTGCTGTGTTTACTAATAAGTTAACTACTGAGGGTAGTCAGCATCATCAGTTACCATCACATATCAAATAATGACATCTATCTATCTATCTATCTATCTATCTATCTATCTATCTATCTATCTATCTATCTGTCTATCTATCTATCTGTCTATCTTGTATTGTGTTGTAGTTCCTTATACAGTTCTATTTTCTCTGCTCATCAAAGCCAGTTTCACTTGCATTAGGCACTTGTTGAGTGTTAATTATGATTGCTGTCTACAAGTCTTCTCTTCGGATTGGTATAGATGGGGAACACTTTTTAACAGTAGTCATGTGGTAAAGTTACACTAATTGCACAGTTCCTCATTTTTAGTTCTCCTCTGTGTACTTCCTCATATTTGGATGGAACTAGTGACTTCGGGGAAAATTCAATGTAGGCAGAAGTCTTGGGAAATCTGAGATATCAAAGCATTTTCTAGGAGGTTCATCTTGCCCTGCTGAAGCTCTGGATGTGACCCAGACGGAATGTTCCAGACAGACTGAATAAATGATGAAAGTCCCGCTAATGTCATTTAAAAAGATATGTTTGATAAACAGATATTTGCCCTCATGGTGTTTCTCAATTACATGTATTAATTGGCATATACCGATTAAGAATAGACTGTACCAAACATATAAATCCATTTTTATTCCACATATCTAATTAAGTCTAATCAGCAGTCCTGTAATTTGAGATGTAGTGCTTTGCTGTGTTCATTTTGCACGTCTTGGCTCCATGCCTAAACTATATTTCATTCTCTCTTGTACAGTTATTGTCCCAAATTACTATGAAGTGAGTCTTAACCTAATTGTTCTCCATGAATGTTCAGGTTTGTCTTTGGACCATCAGTCTATGTCAGGTGCTTCCCGTGTTAGACTGTCCGAGAGAGAGGAAGAGTGCCTGTCCTGTTACCTCATGGCCTGTGATGCTGGCCTGCTGTACCTGCAAGAGCTTGACAAGGTCTGTGTGTGTGTGTGTGTTTTACATCTTGTCAGGGGCTGGTTTACTCAGAACATGTTTTTCTGTGTAGACATGTCTCTAACTGTTTTCTTGGTGTGTCTCGCTGCGTTTTCAGTATCTCGTGCATGACTGATTGAAATTTAAAGAGACATTTCACTTTTATAAGCACTGACTGTAAATGCATGAATGTGTTCTGTGTGTATTATATGTTATCTATAGAATCTAAAATTGGTACATTTTTGTATTTATCTGTGTTCATTTCCGGCCATCATTACATTGCATATGTGTCTTGTTCACTAGACTGTTTGCACGCCAAGTTCCAAAACCGCTAAAAGCGGTTCATTACTCCAAAATTTTGATGTGGACCCAGGCTTTTTTCTGCAGGCAGCTCTTCAGAGCGCATACCTGTCGCTGCTGAGAAAAGGGTGAGCGTGCACGTTACTACTCTCAGACTTGTACCCACAATTCTCTGCCCTTTATATTGAGCACTCATGCAGCCATGCACATACAGTATTCACTGCACAGCTTGACTTAATCAATTTATGGACTCCATGTGAATAAACTGTATGACTGGGACCGTGTAAACACACCACTGGTATTCTTGTGTCAACATGACCAGTGTGTGGTGTGGATGTGCCAGTCGTGTCCAGCAGGTGTCAGTGTTATTACACAAGTGATTTTATATATGAGATCTTGTTTTCAGTCACTCTAAAATTAGCTTTGTTTGAAATGGCATGCTGACATACTACAACTTTAGGACTGTCAGTGGATTAAATTAGCAGATCATAAACATATTAAAAAACATTATTTTTTTCTATTCCAGAAAGAAAACAAAATAACATGTAAATTGTGTCAGAACGGAATATGTGTGCACATGTAGCATATTATATGTGCAGTATAGTCTATAAAGACACTGAAAAGAGATAGATTTCTGCATAGTGCTCTTTACTTGTCTCAGCTGCCCTTCCCTCTTCTTCACAACAGTCCAGTGCTCTGAGACAGAAATCTGTGACTGTAAATGCTATAAATACAGTTCTATATTTCTCAAATGTGCATCAAAAGACAGGGGAAATGCAAACACTAAAATCAATCAAAAGCAAACTCACAATAATGATATATAATAACACTACACACATTTTTGGACTTTAGTCTTTTTGTAACAAAAGTGTTTTTGCAGCAAATCACTAATAATGGCCATTTTAATAATAACCGTTATTACAGTCTAAAAATATCTAGTATAATGTGAATGTATTACAATTCTGATATAATGTAAATGTAAAAGAACACATTTCTTTTTTGGTGTTGTTGAAGAACTTTAGCTTATGGAGATACAGTGCCCTCCAAAAGTATTGGAACAGTGAAGACAAAATTGCTGTGGAGTCAAGACATTTGCAAATATGATGAAAAGATGAATATGAGACAAAACTACAGAATGTCACATTTTATTATTAGCCGTTTCGACACATACATGTTTTACCAAATAAAAAGAACAGCACTTTTAGAGTTCATCCCACTCATTGATGTGAGCATAAGTATTGGGACAGTTGAACATAAGGCAGATATAAAAGATTAAAAGCTATTATTTAGTTGCAGATCCCTTGCGCACAATCACAGCAGTGAGTCAGTGACCCATAGACATCACCAGACTCTTGGTCTCATCCTTTGAAATACTTTTCCCAGCCTTTAATGAAGCCAATTCCAATTGTTGCTTGTTTTGGGGAGTTTCTGCCTTTACTCTCCTCTCCAGCTGGTGAAATTCATGTTCAGTCGGATTTAAATCTGGAGATTGACTTGGGCAATCTAAGACTTTTTATAATTTCTTTGCCCTGATAAATTCCTTGACTGAACTGGAAGGGTGTTTTGGGTCATTGTCCTGATGCAATATGAAGCACTTCCCAATGAATCTGGTGGCATTTTCTTGAATATTGGTAGGCAAGATGGTTTTGTACCCTTCCAAATTCATTCTGTTACTGTCATCATACATCAAGTCATCAGTAAAGTTGAGAGGGCCTGTTCCAGAGGCAGCCATGCATGCCCATGCCATGACACCACCTCCACCATGCTTTACAGATGGGGCTGTATGCTTGGGATCATTGCAGTTCCCTTTTTTTCTCCACACTTTTGCTTTCCCATCACTTAGATAAAGGTTCATCTTTGTCTCATCGGTCCATAAACACAGTTCCAAAACTCTTCTGGCTCACCTTTGTGCTTTTTTGCAAACTCTAATCTTGCCTTTCTATTTTTGGAGCTGGTCAGAGGTTTGTATCTTGCTGTGTAGCATCTGTAATTCTGTGTCAAAGTCTCCTGAGGACAGTAGATTGTCAGAGAATCACCCCAGCTTTCTGGAAGTTGTAGGTGATTTTACAGACACGTCTTTTAGGGTTAATTTTCACAGCTTTTATGATTTGTCTGTCATCAACTACTGTTGTTTTCTCAGCCGATCAGGTAGTTGTTGGTTGCTGGTGTCGCTGGTGGTTTCCAAACTCTTGATTTCTCAATGCCCTTTGTTTTTGCTACAGCTCTAACTGACTTCCTCTTTTCTTTTAGCATCCAAATTGCTTGCTTTTCTCTCAAAGTCAGCTCCCTCATCTTCATCCTGGTTTGTGTGTGTCATCATCGAATGCTAGATTCAGAATGCAGAAGTAATGGATATAACTGATACGACACATTCCCTGCTTTTAATATCTGAAGAATTAATGCAACAGAACACAGCTGATCACTTAGAAAGACCTGTGAGGCAACTGTTCCAATACTTATGCTCACATCAGATAGAGGGATAAAACTCTAAAAGTGCTGAACTTCTTAGCTGGTAAAACATCTATGTGTTTATGTGTTAAATCACCCAATAATAAAATGTGACATTCTGTAGTTTTGTCTCATATTCATCTTTTGATCATATTTGTAAATGTCTTGACTCCACAGCCAACAGAGCAATTTTCTCTTCACTGTTCCAATACTTTTGGAGGGCACTGTACGTAAGACATAAAAAAAAAATAAAAATAAAAATTGAGATACCTGTTGTTTCATACAGTATAATGCAATGGACATGACTTGATCATCCATTTGATAATCCACAAAATAACCTGTTGAAACAGCTGTGAATTTTGAAATCTTCTTGACATTTAATCAAGCTATCAAGATTTAAGAAAAATTTTAAGATCAAAATAAAGAAATTAATACTTTTGTTTAGCAAGGATGCATTAAATTAATCAAAAACAAAAATATGTATAATATATGTAATATATGTGTGTGTGTGTGAATAAAAAATAAAAGTAACCTACTTTTTCCCAGAGATTATAAAAAGCCATACTGTAACATACTACTTGTTACAGTTTGACCTAGTTTCCTTAGTTCCCCTGATTAGTTGATTAGCTCCACACCTGTTTCTGTTTCCCCTTGATTACGTTTAGTATTTAAAGCCTGTGTTCATCTTTGTTTTTTGTCTGCTATTATTTGATCTACGTGTTTGCTATCCCTCGCGCCTGGATTATTGCTGTTCCTTGTGTGAATTCTCATTAAAAGACTCTGTTTTTGTGGATTCTCTTTCGTTGTGCGCTTATTTAGTAACAACACGTAACACTACTAGGGTTGCCAGGTCTACATAACAAAACCAGCCCAATTGGTACTCAAAACTCGACCAATCGCATTCCAGGGGGAAATGCCTCTCAAAATTGTTCAAAATAATAATTAAAAAAAACATTCCAGGGAGTTTCACCTGAGTCAAAATTACGTTCCAGGTGGTCAGAGAATTACACTTCAACCCCGGGACTGAAAAACAGTCCGCAGTATAAAAGTAGCCCAATTCCGTGGAAAAACCACAAACTTGGCAACACTGCATACTGTAAGCAATATCCACTGTATACAGTAGAGTCTGCAGTGAGCAGGACACTGACATGCCATTGCAAACTAAAGTTTGTCATAATCCATCATCCTCATCCACCCCCTTCTGTCTCTCTTCTTAATAATAACTGACACACGCTCACATATATATATGACACATGATATAATAATCATTAGTGTTATATTGTCCATCCGTTAAGTCAGTCTTCATCTTATTTTTCAATTATTTTACTTCCCACAATCACTTGTGCCTATTTGTGTTTTAGTCACTTGGCTCAGGGAACTCAGCAGCTGCGGCGGGTCATGAGGGCTGTGGAGAGTCGGGGTTCTCAGAGTTTTCGTAAGGTGAGATCTGGGTAATGAGGTTTTTGATGCTCACAATCACACAGCAGGAGTTAGAGGTTGTTGTCTGTTGTGTCGTGCTGTTCAGACAGTAGCATGCAGACTTGCAGAAGTGTTGCTGGGCTCGGTGTGTGAGGAAGCGTACTGGGGTCCACTGTCTCCTCCACCACCCGGCTGGCTGAAGAGAGAAGGAGCCACACACCCCAAAAACGCCATCTACCCCTCATCCAGACCACCACAGCACTACAACACTGAGGGGTCAGACTCTCTTTCCATTCCCATTCTCTGTATATTCAAACTCATTTTTCATGTACATATCTAAACAATATCTAAAGCATAATCAGAAAATAAAAGCACAACAAAGTAAAGTAAAGTTTGATGACTTGACATATTTAAAATAATTTTTAAAAGCTTGAAGTTTGAATGTTTTACTAAGCTAAGTCATGAAAAGTCAGACAGTACAATAAAAACTAATTTAGACCTAATTAGACCTCATCAGACTCACATAAAACCATTAGACCTTTACAAAACCACCTGCTGCTTGTTGCTTAATTGGCATTTTTAACTTACAGTTGCTGGCATGTTCTTAGTTTTTGTTAACATGCTTAATAATATATAGCAGAGTATTGTTAACATTTTTAGCATGTTTAACTTTTTTTTTTTTTTTTTTTTTTACACATTACCATGTTTATAGCATGCTTTAGCATGTTGATTGCAACATTGATCACATTTCAAGCAGTTTTGACATGTTGCTAACATGTTTTATCACGTTAATATGTCTCTAGTGTACCCTATCACATTGCTAGCATGATTTAGTATGTTGCTACGATGTTTTAACATGTTGCTAGGATTATAGCACATTACCATAATGATTTAGCAAGTTGCTGACATGATTTATGACATTCCTTGCATTTTTAGCGTGTTTCTAAAATTTTTAAATATTTTAATAGTTTACCATGTTTAAGAACTGTTAAAATGTTTTAACATAGTAGCCTATGTTAGTATGTTTTAGCACATTGCTAGCATGTTTTAGCACATTGCTAGCATGATTTAACACATTGACAGATAGGTAGACAGATAATGGAACAAATACAGGAGAATTGTAAGCCTGATCAGTCATAAAAAAATATAGGATACCTTCAGAACATCCTGAAAAGCTGTGAAAAGTGAGTTTGGCAGTCTCTAGGATGAGTTACTTTTAGAACTTTTGTCTCAGACAAAGAAAAAGAAGAAAACAATCTTAAATAGTATATCAGTATGCGTTGTCAAGCTCAAATAATAACTGTTAATTTTAGCAGTTTAATGTAAATATCACTGCTCACATTAAATTGTATTGTGTACATCAGCCATTGGAACATATTGATCGATTACTAGAATCAGAGAGCAATGAACAAGGAGACGAGCAGAGGACAGCGCTGGGGTTTGTTTGCCTGCTTTAATATTCAAGACACGGTGGAATGCTGTGTTGTGAATAAAACATACTGTAACTGTACCTGTGAGTCTGCAGACGCCAAGCAGAGAAAGGAAAAATACAAGAGAGATGAAAAAAGATGGAGAGACATTTGACAATGCGTCTGAAGAACAGAAATGAGAATAGATGAAAGGAATATTCTAGATTTCCATTCCTGGGACAGTTCAGTAACACACTAGGATGGGACTCCAGATGGTATGGAGGGAAGTAGGATAAAGGAATGAGAGGGGAAAACAGGGATGAGAGAAAGAGAGCCTGTAAAGAAAGACAAAATTGTTCAGAATACCAATAAAACATGTTAAAAATGTGACAACTGTGAGTACAGAGAGCTCAGTTACAGACTGACATATGTAACTAGAGACTGACTCACACACACACACACACACCTTGGTGACGTGTTTTTTCTTTTTCCTGTTGCCACCCTGCAGAGCTTTCTGTCCACAGGACGTGGTTGAAGAGGCGGTGCTGGTGCTCCTCATCACAGAATCAATGGTGAGACAGTCTTCCTCACATTCATCCTTTCTTCCTTAACATGCTGTGTTGTGACGTCTCTTCTCTTTAACTGCATCTTCAGAAGCATAGCATAACTATATTATGAAGGAATAGGAAAATTTGCCAAACCTGTTGGTTGTTATTTGTTATGTGGAACACAAAATGAGGATTCCTCTGTTCCATACTAAGATTAGAGTGACCTCTAAATTGTCCTTTGGAGGTGGGACTATTTTTCTAGGTGGATGAACTTTGATGTCCCAGTATTATAAATATACTGCATTTGACATTGAAACAGTTTGACACATAACATTCTTATGATATACACTGCTGTTCAAAAGTTAGATTTAAAAAACAAAACAAATTAATACTTTTATTTAGCAAGGATACATTAAATTGACCAAAAGTGACAGTAAATACATTTATAAAGCTACTTTTGAACTTTACATTCATCAAAGGAAACTAAATATGTACAGTATATATCAGGGTTTCCACAAAAATATTAAGCAGCACAAATGTTTTCAACACTGATTATAAGAAATGTTTCTTGAGCAGCAAATCAGCATATTAGAATGATTTCTGAAAAATCATGTGATGCTGACTGGAGTAATGATGCTGAAAATTCAGTAAAAAAATCATTTTAAATCACTTTTTTTATCAAATAAATGCAGCCCTGGTGAGAATAAGAGACTTCTATCAAAACATTAATTCGTGAAAACCTTACTAACCCCAAACATTATGAACGATAGTTTATGTTGTTTATCAAAACAGAAAGCAAATTTTGAGACATGTAGGATTCATTTATGGTTATTAGACATTAATTTGTGTGGTCTTTGCTAGTGGTTACTGACCATGGTAAAACTTTGCATTTATTTGACATATTTGACATTTTCTGGTAATACAGACCCAGACATTTTTACTAGAACGTTTTAATATAGGAAAATGCAATGTTTATGTGTATTTTTGAGCGTTACCACAAACAAATCATTTCAATTTGTTTGTCAGATACTTGTACCTAAAGCAACTTCAGACGAAACAAATTAAATGACCAAAAAATTATTGTTTAATGAGTTAAAACAACAACATCATACAGGGTTGGAACAAATACATTTTGGGTGAACTATCCCTTTAAACACAGGGTTTCAGCCCCCCAAAACTGCATATTTTGTGCGTGTTCTTATTTGACACCCAGTTCAGTTCTTGAACACTTTACTAATGAGCTAAAGAGTTGAATTAAACATGCAAAGTAAGAGAGTCATCTAAAATGTGCAGTGCTGGAGGTTCTCCTGGACCAGGATGGGGAAACACAGCTTTAACATATTCCTAACCCTCTCTCTGTTGTCCCATGTAGGCCAGTGGCGAGGCGGTGATCAGCCGCACACCGGAGCATCAGGAGGCGAGGGAGAGCAGCATGCAGGACGCCTCCTCCGTCTATGACCTGCTGAGCATCGCCATGGCCAGGAGGGGGCAGTACGGCATGCTGTCAGAGGTGAGATGAGTCAGCACAGATCCATATGGACCCTGCGCTTTGCAAACAGGAGCAAGTGACCTGTATTTGATGTAGTGGCTTCTTTCTCCTCCTTTGTCACAAGTCGCCTCTTTCAGCCTATCAATCTCTCTCTTCTCTTCTCCCAGTCGTGCTTATTGGGTGCTTATTGACCATTCCTCCTTCGTCCTGTCCTTCAGGTTGTTTCAGTAGTTGGGCCGTTGTGTGATGGTGAAACGTTCTCAGGTGAATCTGAATCTAAGTTCAATGTTTTCATTCAGTTAATATCAACTGAATCCATGTCATTTCACTGGTAACCCACTGCCATTACTCGGTATTACCAACACATGCCTGCGTGTATGTCGAATGTAAATCCCTTTCTCATCAAATTTAGGCTCACTTTCTCATGCATGTGCCATTATGTGATGTGTACAGGATACACACAATCCCCTATCCGTGCTGAAAACAACAAGATCCTTCCTAGAAATAACTAGTTATGCTGAGCAATGTCAACCGCATTATCATTTTCTTGGAAGGCTGATTCCTTGACTCAAAGTTTCCTTCTGACTGTGATGTTGTGTGTGATTGTTTGTCATCAGTGTTTGGAGCGGGCCATGAAGTTCTCCTATAATGAGTTTCATCTTTGGTACCAGCTTGGCTTGTCTTTGATGGCAAGTGGGAAGGTGAGATTCATGTCCTATTGTCGTCATCATCATCATCATCATTCTATTCATTTATTAGTCATTCAAAAAACTATTCTATTCCTATTACTTACCCTCGAGTTGTTTCAGACCTGTAGTTTATTTCTTCTGTTGAATACACAAGAAGATATTTTGAAGAATGTTGGTAACCAAACAGTTGACGGTGGCCATTGACTTCTGTATTATGTATTATGGAGTGGCTGCCGTTAACTGTTTGGTTACTAACATTCTTCAAAATACTTTCTTTTGTGTTCAACAGAAGAAAGGAATTCATACAGGTTTGAAACACTTGAGGGTGAGTAAATGATGACAAAATGCTCATTTTTGGGTGAACTGTAACTAGACTTGTTAAAAAAAGAAGGTTTAAAGAGGGTTAAAGGGATACCCAAAATTAACCACCACCAAAATCTAAATTCTCTCATCATTTGCTCACTCTTATGCTATCATAGATCTATATGATTTTCTTTCTTAAAATTTTTAGAAAAGTAATGTATCTGATACAAGTGAATAGGTTTCCAAATACAACTCCAGTGGATGAATACAAATTTTCTAAAGAAAATAATTTTACACTTTTATTTTTTACTTTAACTTTTTAACTATAAACTATTGATGCACTGAAATATATATATATATATATATATATATATATATATATATGTGTGTGTATATATTATTTTTTACCAAAACACTTTAAAGTTTTCAATTAGCCTGAAAACAGAAAATACAGTTGCAGTAATTAAATTGGTTATTTGGATCTTTATGCTGTTTAAGGTGTCATATTCTCAGGTGATATAACACCAGTCTTAGTAAAAGTTCTTCAACAACGAACTGCCTCTCCATTTTTCAGAGAGGTCGAGTTTATACATAAACCTAAGCACGTTTTGAAGCATGATGTGAGTACCTTGTGAAGTTTGCACAGGAAGTGACTTGGAAGTGCAAAAGACTGTCACTTCTCATTTGAGCTCCACAACATGCTTATGCTGTGCTTCACAACGTGCTTACATTTATGTCAAAGGTATTCTCAACACTTTCTTGAATGTGTTTACAACATTTGGCTAGAGTCAATGGATAAATATATATATTTGAATGATTTTTTTTAAAACAAGTGGATAAGCAACATAGACAATGTCCTGAATTGAGAGGAAATCCGTTTTTAACTGCATACACTTCTGGCTAATTGTTGGAGAACTTTTAGAAATATTACACACAACTAATTCTTTAACTGGGCATATAAACCAACTGTAAACGGCCACTAACAGAGGCCAGAGACGCTGAAGATGAACACAAAGAAAATACTGTAGCAGGCAGAACAAACTCACTTCACCATGCGCAAAATATTGGAACAAAATCCTAAATAATGAATTGGGGTTATAGAAATGTATCTCTGAGGGGAACCGACTGTCTTTAGAAAAGTATTTGCTTTTCATTTTACCTCCATACAGTGCATATTAATGTGGTATTTAAAAGCACAGCGCTGTTATGTTTACAGCGGTAACCAAGGAACCGCTTTATCGCTGCTGCTCCATAAGCGCCACCTGCTGTCAGAGAATGAATTTGCACTCTCATTCAGCTCGTCTGCTGTTTCTGTTTCATGCAGGCATGTATAATCAGGCATAGCATAATTTCACAAAGCTGAGGTCAAAACGCAGTGGTTCTGCAATTGTTTCATGCATTCTGATTCATATAAAGGCACAGTCAGGGAAACTCTGTGATAAACCGTGAAACCGTCAGAATCCTAAGAAAAAGGTGATACAGATTTTTGGACAAACCGCCCAGCACTAGTATGTAGTATTGTTTTGTGACATTGATTCATCTGCTGGGGTCGTATGGATTATTGGGACGACATGAGGGTGAATAAATAAATTTGAATAAAATAAATAAACATTTGGGTGGACTCCCTGTAGAATTATGTGAAACAATTTGGTGCTACAAAGTTAGAGTGAGTAGTGTAGTAATAGACCACCAATCATAAACTGCCTCAGTGTCTGCCTCATTGAATATTCATGAGCTTTCACGGTGATGGCAAATTCCTCTCTGCATTTTCCTTCAAGTGTTTAGTTGTTGTTTTGTATTATGTTTCAGAAGTCTTAAGATAACCAGAGCAAATACTGTATTTGTGACAACATCTCCACACATAGACAAGCAGTTATTAAAACAGGTCGTGCTCTTGTTGTGTAATCTGCTTGTCCAGTCAATGTTATTAACCTCATGAATATGCAAATGAGAATGTTCATCCAGGGTTTACGGATGTACTGAGTGATAAGCCAGAATGACCCAGGGTTAACGATTTTTATGAGTGAATGTTCACGCTTCTTCTGTTGTATGTTAATGAATGCAGGGTTTGTGACACTGCTACATTTTGAATTACTATACTATCTTACATGTGTGTTTGTATATTTGAAAGCTGTATTATTAATAATATTTTACAGAACGAGGGTGCTGTGTCAGTGCTTAAAGAGTGTGTAGCAATGAAACCACAGGACCCCGTCCCACCTCTGCTTGCAGCAAAAGTGTGCATCAACCAGCTGCACTGGGTGAGAGAAACACAACAAGCAGCACATGTGCACAATGTGCAGATTCATTAAGCAATAAATAAATAAATAAATAATACAGTAAAAATAAATAAAACAATATTTATATTTGGAGCAGTTACAATATAGAGCAGTTCCAGCCTCTACACTAACTTAAAAAAAATTAATTAATACTTTTATTCAACAACATGCATTAAATTGATCCAAAGTGACATTAAATACATTTATGTTACAAACTACTTATTTTAAATAAAGCTGTTCTTTTGAACTTTATATTTAACAAAAAAAAGAAAAAAAAAAAAAGGATCAAATTTTTCATAAAAATATTAAGCAGCACAACTGTTTTCAACATTGATAAGAGAAAAAAAATGTTTCTAGAGCATCAAATCAGCATATTAGAATGATTTCTGAAGGATCAAGTGATGGAGTAATGATGCTGAAAATTCAGCTTTGCATCACAGGAATAAATTACATTTTAAAATATACTCAAATAGAAAACAGGTACAGTGCTGTGAAAAGGTTTTTCGTGTTTTTTTATTTTATTTTTTGCATATTTGTCACACTTAAAAGATTTAGATCTTCAAACTAATTTTAATATTACACAAAGATAACCTAAGTAAATACAAAATGCAGTTCTGAAATGATGATTTCATTTATTAAGGGAAAAAAGCTGTCCAAACCTGCCTGGCACTACGTGAAAAAGTAATTGCCCCCTAAATCTAACTGGTTGTGCCACCCTTTGCAGCAACAACTGCAATCAAGCATTTGCGATAACTGGCAATGAGTCTGTTACAGCGCTGTGGAGGAATTTTGGCCCACTCTTCTTTGAAGAATTGTTTTAATTCAGCCACACTGGAGGGTTTTCGAGCATGAATGGACTGGTTAAGGTCATGCCACAGCATCTCAATCGGATTTAAGCCCGGAATTTGACTTGGCCTCTCCAAAAACTTAATTTTGTTTTTCTTGAGAAATTCAGAGGTGGACTTGCTGGTGTGTTTTGGATCATTGTCCTGCTGCATAACCCAAGTGCACTTGAGCTTGAGGTCGCAAACTGATGGATGGACATTCTCCTTCAGGATTTTCTGATAGAATGCAGAATTCATGGTTCCATCAATTATGGCAAGTCATCCAGGTCCTGAAGCTGCAAAGCAGCCTCAGATCATCACACTACCACCACCGTGTTTGACTGCTGGTATGATGTTCTTTTTATGAAATGCTGTGTTGGTTTTACACCAGATGTAACGGGACACACACCTTCCAAAAAGTTCAACTTTTGTCTCATCAGGTCCACAGAATATTTGCCCAAAAGTCTTGGGGATAATCAAGATATTTTTTGGCAAATGTGAGACGAGCCTTTGTGTTCTTTTTGGTCAGCAGTGGCTTTTGCCTTGGAACTCAACCATGGATGCTGTTTTTGCCCAGTCTCTTTCTTATTGTTGAATCGTGAACACTGACCTTAATTGAGGCAAGTGAGGCCTGCAGTTCTTTAGATGTTGTTCTGGGTTCTTTTATGACCTCCTGGATGAGTCGTCGTTGCGCTCTTGGAGTAATTTTGGTAGGCCGGTCACTCCTGGGAAGGTTCACCACTGTTCCAAGTTTTCTCCATTTGTGGATAATGGCTCTGACCGTGGTTTGCTGGAGTCCCAAAGCCTTAGAAATGGCTTTATAACCCTTTCCAGACTGATACATGTCAACGATTTTGTTTCTCATCTGTTCTTGAATTTCTTTAGATCGTGGCATGATGTATTCCTCTTTAAACATGCTTCACTTTGTCAGACAGGTTCTATTTAAGTGATTTCTTGATTCAACAGGTCTGGCAGTAATTAGGCTTGGGTTTGGCCAGTGAAATTTAACTCCGCTTTCTAAAATAATGTGGTTAATCACAGTTGTTTCATGATTTAACAGGAGGGGGCAATTAATTTTTCACGCAGGGCCAGGTAGCTTTGGACAGCATTTTTCCTTTAATAAATGAAATCATCATTTAAAAACTGATTTTGTATTTACTTGCATTATATTTGTGTAATATTAAAATTGGTTTGATCTGAATCTTTTAAGTATGACAAATATGCAAATAATTTAAAAAACAGGAAGGGGGCAAAAAACATTTCACAGCACTGAATTTTAAATTGAATTAATGTTTCACAATATTACTGTTTTTACTTTATTTCTGATGAGCGTAAGAGACTTCTTTCAAAAACATTAACAATCTCATCGACCCAAACTTTTGAACCGTAGTGTGCAACATCCCAGCAAAAGGAATAAGTAGCTTTATGCTATGAATGAAATAAGCAGTGTGCATTTCAGGAAAAGTCATTGGAAATATTAACTTTGGCATCCTTAAATAAGTCCATAAATCCTAATCCCATAAATCCTATATAATAGTAATATATTTATATTAAAAGTAGCTATGCTCATTGCATTATTAATTTAAAAGTGATTTTTGATCCAGATCAAACTAGAAATATTAAATCTGTTTTTTCAGCCTTTTTATAATAATCAGTGTACAGTATTCACCACTCAATCCTAGAAAAGATCTAGATTCATATCACTAATGACTCTGTTTTACATTAGTAACATTGCTATACTAGTTAATACTAATAAGACACAATGCAATGTACTGTACAGTCACAACACTATCAATCAAATACACACTGCAGCGTTGTTGACAGAGATTACGACACATCTGTTGGAAGTGCAGCGCTGAATACAGACAGCACGCCATAAGAGGCTTATAGCACAATAGAGCCGTATAGCCACAAAAAGTTAATGCAAAGGCTTTAATGTCAGATAGCACGCCATCCCACAGTCACACTTCAGACCGGCCCTTTATCATCCCAGCATCAAAACAGGGCATGCGGGGATTTGTCCTTAAGCAGTTGTCCTTGATGCTGATTCATGTCAGCATGTCTGGCATTTCAGTTAAAGAATATCATACAATATTAAGTCATGATTACATGATTAAATAAATAAAAAATATTTGTTGCAATTTTGCATGATATGCTTGGGCATTTGACATGACCTTTTTTCTGTTTATACACTACCGGTCAATTTTTTGTTTTTGTTTTTTACTTTTCTTTTTTCTTGTGAAATATTAGTGCAATTGAACTGTTTGTTATTTTAATAGATTTATACATGCAATTTATACCTGTGATGGCAAAGCTGAGTCTTCAGTGTCACATGATCCTTTAGAAATTATTGAAATATGCCGATTTAGTGCTCAATTATCACCAGTTATTATTGCCGCCCAATTATTAAAATGGTTCTTATTATTATCAGTGTTGATAACAATTTTTGGAGCTTGATATTTTGGTGGAAACTGTTTGAGTATCTAAAACCATTTTTTAAAATAATTTTAACAATTTCTAAAGGATCATGGGACACTGAAGACAGGAGTAATGATGCTGAAAATTCAGCTTTGACATCTCAGGAATAAATTATATTTTAATATACAGTGGTGGCCAAAATTATTAGGATACTAGTATTTTCACCAGCTAAATTTTTTTTCTTCTATCTTTTGCTGGAGTGTGTCAGTAGGAAATATCAGTTTACATTTCCAAACATTCATTTTGCCATTAATTGTAATAATCATTGAGATTTTTGTTTGCACAAGGAGTCTGACAACAGCCAGTGCTCCACACAGAGATCTGATCATCATCCAGTGAAGCATCTTGGAGACGTTGTTCTCCACAGTTCTTCTGGATTTAGTCTGTCTCAGTTTGTTCAGTTTGTTCATGTGATTCCAGACAGACTGGAAAACGATGAGATCAGATCTCTGTGTGGAGCACTCGCTCTTGTGCAAACAAAAATCTCACTGGATTATGCAATTAATGGCGAAATGAATGTTTGGAAATGTAAACTGATATTTCCTACTGACACACTACAGCAAAAGATAGGAATAACTGACTTAAAACCATTTTTAGCTGCTGAAAATACTAGTGTTCTAATCATTTTGGCCACCACTGTATATTAAAATAGAAAACAGCATATCAAAGGTTTTTATTTAGCATAAGCTTTTGTTCTAAGTGAATATTGTTCTTTGTTGGATTTGATCCCATAACCTTTCAGTATCCAGCTCAGATCTTTAACCTCAACACTACACCACCAATATATCTCACTGTAAGTTGAGAAGCACTGATATAAATCATCCAAACATCTAACACATGTGTAAATTTGTGTCTGTCAGCTGGAGGATGCAGTGTCCCTCTCAGCAGGTGTGGTTGCTTTAGGGGAGTGTGCTGGAGAGTCCCTTCCTCGAGCTCATCTGGCCATCGGACTGTGCCGTAGTCTGCAGGCCTCTGACGGTAAGCCCAGCCTTTAACCGCGGTTATCCTTCTCTGAACCTAAAAATGATCCAGGCCCCCAGCTGTCCTCAGCTGCTCTCTGCTCCCTCATGTCTGCAGTGACTCACTCTTTAACTGTGTGTTTGCAGCTACGCTGAAAGCCGATCGCGATGAGTTCAACAGAAGAGCGCTGCAGTCACTACGGAAGTACGCTTGATGTTTACCTCTTATATTTCAGCATGTGTACTTAACACAGATTGTGTTAAGGAGGCTTCAGCCACCCACTTTGTGTGGGAATTGTTTCAGTTGACCCTTTGCTAAGTTGGAAAAGCTGAATTTTCAGCATAATTTCTCCAGTCTTCAGTGTCACATGATCCTTCAGAAATCATTCTGATATGCTGATTGCAGCTCAAGAAACATTTATTTTGATTATCAATGTTGAAAACAGTTGAGCTGCTTATAATAAATTTTTGATCATTCTTTGATTAATAGAAAGTTCAAAAGAACAGCATTAATTTGAAATAGAAATAATGTAAAAGACTTACTTTTTATCAATCGAATGTAGCCTTGCCGAATAAAAGTATTAATTTATTTTAAAAAAAAATCTTACTGACCACAGACTTTTGCACAGTAGTGTATCTACAGTATATGCATTTTTTTTTCCCCAGTTAAAAACTAATGCTGTCAGCAGAAGAAAATAATCACAAATAATCTCAAGATTATTGATCAGTATTTATAAAATAGACTGAAATTGGTGATACATAAATTTGGTGAATGTCCACTTTATTTTATTTATTTATTTTTTCAATAAGCATATTTGTGACCCTGGACCACAAAACCAGTCTTAAGTCGCTGGGGTATATTTGTAGCAATAGCCAAAAATACATTGTATGGGTCAAAATTATTGATTTTTCTTTTATGCGAAAAATCATTAGGATATTAAGTAAAGATCATGTTCCATGAAGATATTTTGTAAATTTCCTACTGTAAATATATCAAAGCTTCATTTTTGATTAGTAATATGCATTGCTAAGAACTTCATTTGGACAACTTTAAAGGTGATTTTCTCAATATTTTGATTTATTTGCACCCTTAGATTCCAGATTTTCAAATAGTTGACTGGTTCTGTGGTCCAGGGTCACAATTATTAATGTTAATATCTTGAGTTCACTTTTTTTTCTTATCATGGTTATGTAATTAATGTGTTATGGAAACTTGATTCTTTTCATTTACATCAATGCTAATGTTTTAAAAAAATTTAATCATGTTTTTTAATCATGTTCCTACGCAGTTTGACAACTTCCTAAAGAATTTCAGTGTCACAATTAATTGCAGCATCTAATCTTAGTAAGGAGTCAGTTGTGAGATGACTGGCAAATGTCAGACTGGTAATAAGGTGATGAAAACTTCACACAGATTCTTTTTTGTCTTCAGAGCACATGCACTGGACCCTGGAGACCCTCAGATCTTCTTCTACCTCTCTCTGCAGCTCGCTCTGGTTCGACAGGTTAGCACGCTAACACATCAATCTCGCTGACTAGATGCAGAAATGCGTCAGTGTATTCGATTTCTGTTCTTCATATCTTCCAAGAAAAGAAATTTACCTTAATCTCTCTTCTTATTTTGCATGTCTGTGGATTTTTGTATCTTTTGTTTACACATAAGACTGTCAAGGTCACTTGACTGTGTGAATAGTTCATCTCATCATATTCCTACCCACTGTATGAGACCTCGTGTGTTTGTGGTAGGTGTCAGAAGCGATGGAGCCGTTGCAGTCGGCTCTGAATATTCGTGGGGATGATCTGCACTCTCTACACCTGCTGAGTCTACTGCTCAGTGCCCAGAAACACTACCAACATGCCCTTGATACGCTTAAACTCGCCATTATACAGCACCCGGACAACTTTAAGTATGTTTTATGTGTTTATTCTACTTCAAATGGGATAGTTCTCCCAAAAATTTAAATTCTGTCATTGTTTACTGAACCTCATGTCATACTAAGGTTACACTTGATAGTACACTTTCTACAAATTATAAGTAACTTTGCAACTACATGTCAGCTAACTCTCATTAACATTTTAGCAGAATGTTAAGTTAGGGTTAGGGTTAATAGAATACGTTGACATGCACTTAGTCAGTAGAATATGTGTCGGGGGAGCATCAAAATAAAGCAAAAATTAAGCAGACAGTGTACTAGTACTCTAATGCAGGTCCTGGAGAGCCACAGTCTTGCAGAGTTTAGCTCCGACCTTGATAAAAACTCCCCTGCCTGTAGCTTTCTAGTAACCCTTAGACCTTGATTAGCTTGTTCAGGTGTGTTTTATTAGGGTTGGAGCTGAAGTCTGAAGGACTGTGGCTCATCAGGACCTACATTAGCCACCCCTGTTCTAACGACTGCTATTTGACACGTTCTTAAGGCCATTGCACACTGAGTTCGAAATTTTCACACGTTGAAAAATAAATACGACTTCACATATTGTCAATCACGTTTAAACACTGCCTCTGAAACTTTCATCCATCATAAAAAAAAAGTGCTTTTCCAATCCGTAGCAAGCATTTTGAGAGGTGTTTTGACAATTCAGAGCCACCGTACAAGCGAACGCCAAAATCCACAATAGCGATTGTCAAGTTCATCCACCTCGTCTTGAGGCACAAAGCACTGTAAAGATCCTTGCACACTGAGTTCACAGAAATTGGTGGTCTTCTTTTTAATATGTGGCTCTAGTATCGCTAGCAAAGCATCAAACTGAGCCACTGACATCCTGAAGTAAACTTTGAATCGCCCGTGATAATCCAGCTGCTCCTTAATAAGGAGGGGGAACTCTCCGTCCTCGCTATATCTCAGGATTGGATGGACCCAATATTTCCTTTCTTTTTCTCTTTTTAAGAAGCGAGAGGACAACAAAATCATCCTCACAACTTGAAGGATCCATTTAGTACTGTTTTGCACATTTTTTCGCAACGGATTAATTAATACGTGTCAGACTCAGTGTGCAAGGTTTCTGTGCATGACGCATTTTTAGGATACGAAAAATCGCATATGAAAATTTCGGACTCAGTGTGTAATGACCTTAAGGCTGTGTTTACAGTAGTGCATTTTTGTTTTAAAACGCATAGCTTTTGATACAGTTACGCCTGTCGTTTACACTCCAGAGTTCGAAAAACTGAGACTTTTGAAGACGCTGCAGACCCCGTTTTAGTTTGAAAACTCCGGGGTTGCGTTTCAGTGTAAATGGACCAAAACAGAGACTTTTGAAAACGATGGCGTGGCTGTCCACATTCGCTCTGCGTATCCTTGATGACCATTTAACAATAACATCATGCTCATTGTTGTACCCATAGATATGTATGGGTAGATTCCCCATTCAACCGCTACAAGCATGTAGACGCGTCCGTCGTCTAAATAATAGGGAATCTACCTATACATATAACTATGGTTGTACCTGCATGAATGGTCATGTGACATGCGTTTTCGGTTGTGTAGTGTGGATGGAGATCGTTTCTGAAACGCAGTAAAAACGCCAGTGTAGATGAGGATCGTTTTCATTTTAAAGGGGTCATCGGATGCAAAATTCACTTTTATATGTTGTTTGAACATAAATGTGTGTTAGCAGTGTTTGTACGCATCCACCCTATAATGATAAAAATCCACTCAGTGTTTTTTTTTAATCCCTATAAATAATATCCCCTTTCTCAAATCCCGTGTGACGTCACACAGACCCAGGCCCCTCCCACGATTGTTGATTGACACTAGCGTTTTACTTTAGACCCGCCCTGAGTGAACTGTCATCAGTCCGTCATTGTTTCGACGCCAGTGCAGGAATAGACAAGAGATTTATATGGCAGATAAATAGGGGATGCCCAGGGAAATCCATAGGCCTTGAGAAAATTTGAGCATATTACACCAGTCCTCAGGTCCTTACACTGGCTTCCAGTTACATTTAGGATTGATTTTAAAGTACTTTTACTCGTTTATAAGTCTCTAAATGGCCTAGGACCTAAATACATTGGAGATATGCTCACTGAATATAAACCTAACAGACCACTCAGATTATTAGGATCGAGTCAGTTAGAAATACCAAGGGTTCACACGAAACAAGGGGAGTCTGCTTTTAGCTATTATGCCGCCCGCAGTTGGAACCAGCTTCCAGAAGATATCAGATGTGCTAAAACATTAGCCACTTTTACATCCAGACTCAAAACTCATCTGTTTAGCTGTGCATTTGTTGAATGAGCACTGTGCTACGTCCGAACTGATTGCACTATGTATAATCACTTTCTATTCTTAAATGTTTTACATTCTTTTAAAATCAATTTTTAAATCACTTTGTTTTTATTGTTGATTTTTATTATTTTTAATTTCTTATTATTTTTAATGACTATTTCACTTCCTTTTATGTAAAGCACTTTGAATTACCATTGTGTATGAAATGTGCTATATAAATAAACTTGCCTTGCCTTGCCTTGCCTTGAGAGCAGAACGTAACTGAAAAAAGACAAAATATAATGATGCTGGCAAACAAAATTTAGTTCTTAGTTCTTGAAGTGAGTAGAGTCCCTGGTTATCATATAAGTCACTGCATGTGTTTCTGCCCAGTGTAGACCAAGAGGGCTGGACAAATGGCCAATTTCAACATTAAAAAAAATTAAAGTTGTGCCATAAAGGGTGTGTTGTTACAAAATTTGAAAGGTCCTCCCATCAGACGTTCCACCCTTTTTAGAAAAAAAGTGAAGTCCTTAGATGTAGTATTCTGGATTCTCCAAAGATCGATTACATTAAGTTCAGTAATAAATTTATTCAATATCTTAGAGGATGGGTTAGCTGGAGTATCAGGGTGAGATTTATCCTGATTTACCATGGTCATTTATCCTGACCATGCAGGATTTAAAACAGCATTAAAATCACTACCCATCACTAAAGGACAATCAATCTGCTCAAGTAATATATTGAAATATTTGTGAAAAATGCACTGTCTGCCTTATTCGGACAGTAAATGGAGACCAGTGCTAACCTGTCGTTATGTATTTTACAGCGTATAAAAACAAATCTACCTTCATCATCATTCCCGGTATGTTTAATAATTAAATGTAACTATCGCCTAAGATAAGCACCCCCTTAGTTTTATTACGAGCACAAGAGAAGGCTGCCAGTTTGTAATACTTGTTTTGAAAACGTGCCACATCGCATTGTTTTAAATTAGACTCTTATATCAAGGCACAGGAAATCGATTTACGGCGCAAATATTCTACTATATGGGTACGCTTAATAGGAGAATTTAGGCCATTCACATTCAATGATAAAATATTCAGAGCATGCATTGTGTGCTCGCAATGCCAAGATTCTGTCTAAGTGAAGAGAAACAAAAGCAATGCCATACTGCTAGTGACATGTAAACTGTCACGGACGCTGCCGGAAGGAACACGGAGCCGTGGATAAACGGAGTAGACTTTTATTTCCAACACACAGGGTATAATAACACATGGAACAAGGGATGACATACGAACGTAACTGGTAGACCCGACAAACACAAACTGAACAGACTAGGGCTTAAAAAGACAGGACAATCAAGGAACTAAGGAGACACACCTGGAATCAAATTAAACAATCAAAGGGAGACAGAAACTGGGTCACAGGGAACACATGGGAAGCAAAGACACAACACAACAGTCCAGGGGTGTGACATAAACATCAGTATGTATCCTAGACCTAAATCCACCTAAATGCATAATCCTTTTAAAAGAAAAGCAGAATAAATAAAAGTATTGATATCTGTTGAAGGGCATAGAAAAAAAAAGCAAAAACAAGGAACGACAAACAACTGTGTATAAAAACCAAAGCAGACCGCACATTACCGAGAGTGTAGGTCTGCATAAACAACAGAAACAAATGTTGATGCGTGACCAGTCCACTTCAACACAAGACATTTCCCCAAAAGGCCCACTGAGCCAAAAGCGTAGTGATTGAATCTGCTCTCCATCAGCCCGAAGAATAATAATAATAATAATAAAGAAAAATAAAGAAAATAAATCATTATTATTTACCAGTCAGCAGATGAGCGTACAGGGCAGGGGCAAGATTCCAAAAAGAAATTAATAAGTGTCCATGGCCACCTTGTTATTGTCCTCTTCAGGGCAGTTAGGATCACCACAGACCTCCTCGTTAATTTTCTCTCGTTGAGCTGAGAGGATGGAGACGACACCTTCCCGCTGCTTTGTAGCGCTGCACAATACGTCTTCAGTGACAGTGAAGTAACAAAATCCACCTTTCTGAGGAGAGTCGAACATCATCTGCTCACCTTTGTGCTGTAGTATAATTACCACCGGATAGGTGAGGAAGGGCTAGAGACCAAGTGCTGTCATCTTCTTCAAGACTGAATTAAAGCTCTTTCTCTTGGTAGTTGTGGCTGGACTAAAGTCGGTAAAAAATAGTAGCATGACATTGTCCTGCATATATTTCACCGGATATGCCTGCCGAACACCCTTCAGGATCGCCGATCTGTCATGCCATCTTAGTACACGGAAGATGAGAGTACGCAGCCGATCAGAGTTTTTCCTTCCATCATACACGCGATGGGCCCGGTCAATCTCGATGCCACGGCCTTTCAGGGAAGGGATCCACTTGGAAAGATTAGCTCTGAGGAAGCCAGCAGCATCGGAGCCTTCTGTCCCCTCCGGCAACCCCACCAGTCGTACATTATTTCTCCTGCTCCTATCTTCAATATCCGTCATTTTTTCAGTGAGTTGCTCCAGCTGATTTCTTAAGTTTGTGACTGTCCTCCTATCCTCACGTGCAGCTGCTTGAACGGAATCCGCGATGGCTAGCTTTTCAACTTCTGCTTTTAGCTCTTTTACAGAATCGTTGGTCGTTTGTATATCCAAATGTAGGTCACGGAGTGCTGGGGTCAGTACAGAGTCTATCGCTTCTCTTACAGTCGAAGCCACTACCGAATTGAGAGTACTTTATTGCTCTTTAAGCGCTAGCTTGATACCGTTAGCTATAGCAGTGTCGAGATCCTCTCTGGAGATGGTGGAATCTTTGAATTTTTGCTTTATTGGCGATTGTTCACTCTCTCTTTTCCGGCTGTCCTTGACTGCTGGGGTACTCATAGTGAGCTAAATAAAGAGTGGTTCAAAATTTACTGACAGGATATATACAATTTCTGACAAAGTGAGTAGAGCGAAGGACTATGCGTGCATTGCTGCCGAAGGGTCATGTCATTCCCCTTGATTGAGGTGTCCTGTTGTTGGATGTAAGAATGAACATAGCAGTTGTCTTTTACTCCCGACATCTGAGCTGCTGAAGACGCAGAGGATTACTTTTGTTTTTGAAGGGAATGCACCCCTACCTAAATGTGTTTATGTTTACGCAAATCATTTGTGATCCAGCCTCACCTACAGAAGAAGTGAGTATAAGGTTATTTTATGAATCTTTGCAAATCACCTTTCCTAATAATGTGCTAGCTAGCAAGTTCCATGGCTAAAGTAAAAAGTATCATGAGAACAGCTCGTCACTCCACGGAAGAGAAGGGCGAGGTTAACAGAGTTCATTAGCATTTAAAAAAACATGCATTAAAACGGCTTGCTGTGTGCAGAGCTGTTTTTAACAAGGTAAAAAGGGTGTTGTTTTACACTACCATTGAGAAATTTTAACCAAAGTATGTTATAGACCTTTCATTAAGACCCTAGAGAATCATATCAACTTGTGGAAAATGGGCATCCGATGACCCCTTTAAAACGCTGTTTTAAAACGAAAATGCACTAGTGTGCAGGGCCTAAACAGGGCTTAAAGTTCATTTAAAGTGTTCTAAAGTTCCATGTTCTAAAGTTCCAAAACGTTCTAAAAAGACATGCTCTAAAGTTCCAAAAAGTTGTTGGTAGCCATTGACTTCCAGTTGTATTTTTTTCCCTACTCCCCTACTATCTTCAAAATATTTTCTTTATGTTCCACACTAGAAAGAAACTTGTACAGTTTTGGAACAACTTAAGGGTGAGCGAATAATGACATTTACTTTTTTGTGTGTGTTTTTTTTGGACTATCCCTTTTAACTGCATTAGAAAACAAAATATCTGTAATCTTTTAGTATAGGGACCAATTCTCACTATTAACTAGTTGCTTATTAGCATGCATATTATTAACATACTGGCTGTTTATTAGTACTTATAAAGCACATATTCTATATCCCTAATCTTACCCAATACCTAAACTTAATAACTACCTTACTAACTATTAATAAGCAGCAAATTAGGAGTTCATTGAGGCAAAAGTCATAGTTAATGGTTTGATAATAGTGAGAACTGGACCTTAAAATAAAGTGTGACCAAAATATCAAACCTATGATATGAACGTGACTGCAGAATCTTTCTGAAGAACTGCGTCTTTTTTGCGTTTTTGATTTTAATCAGCTGTTGTTGCAGTGATTTTAATTGTAATGCATTCAGTTAGTTACTACATTTATAGTTCATCACATGAGTCACTAACATTTGACAATACTTTTTGTCTTAATTCCCAACTGTATCTACTGTTACATAGTTTTAAACCTAAATTACTTTTTTGTGAAATGTGCACAGTGCACGTTTTATTCCGAATATTTTCTGAATAGTTTTTACATCTCCATGTGGGGTCAGTGTTGCACTCGAGACGAGAGCAGAGAGAAAATAATTAGGATCAAGTTCATAGCAGAGTAACACATAAGAGTGTAAAGACCCCCAGCCTCTCACACACAAACACACTGAATCTATTGTGTGTCACAATGGTTATATAACCTCTGCCTTTGTATGGGAGGAGGAAAAGTGAACCATGCTGCATGTAAAAAAAATGTTACTTACTTAATCTGACATTATTTTTAAATTTACAGTGTAAATTTTAATTCCATGTAGACTTTGTATATTAGAGTTTTAGTGCTTTTAAGTGATCTGAGTGAGTATAGTGATTTTAAGTGAAATGAGGAAATGTCCTCTTGCCTTCACCTGCACCTGATCTCCAGCTGCTCCCTGACCTCCAGTCCAGGTCTCCTGGCCCAGTGTTGTTAGTATTAACTAAAACTAAAATTAATAAATTGTTTTTATTATGTGAAATCAAACTGAAATAAGATAGAATATAAATACTAGATAATAAATTTAGAAAAATTAAGTTGAAGAACTAAAATTACTAAAATAATATAAAAATAAATAAAATCTAAATACACAAGCATTTAAAAAAAAAAAAAGATAAAAATGACAAAAACAGCACATAACAAAATTATTAAAATTAAATATATAATCATTCAAAATATTAATAAATACTATAAAAGTATATTAGCAATACTAAAACAACACTGTCACTATCCTGTATGGGGTAGGGTAGGGTAAATTCAGATGTAAATGTGTACTTCACCACCACACTACTGCTGTTCCAGAACAAGGCCCCGTCGCAGCAGGAGCGTCTCCTAGTCTCGCTGCATCTCTTTCTCATTGGCGTGAATGCTCTGCTGCCCTGTTTACACACACACACTTAATAACACACACCCACACACACACACCTTCACATTCATCTCGCTTCACCCCTCCACCCTCGAGCACACACAGACGTCCACCCACTCACTAAACCTTGCTAAAGAGAGGGACAGGTCAGGGGAAGAACATCCCCAGACAGCTGCAGAATTGCTAGTTTAGAAGCAGCTGAAGCATCCGCCACTGATGATGGAGAGCTAGGGCTGATAGTGTTTGACCCAAGGAGGTCTGAAATACCTGCAGAAAACTACTATGTGATTCAATGGCAGTTGCTCGTCTGCACATTCATCTCAGGAAGTATGTGAATTAGATACATTTCCATCAAATCATGGGACACAAGTAGATGAGCATTTCATGTAAGAACAACAAAACAGTAAATCATATATCATATATTGTATATAACATACAACATTTTAAATTGCAAAATGTACTATTTGAGTTATTATACCTTTAATCAAAATATAATAACTCATTTCATTTCTACAATGAATATTTTCCCTACTCTCTAACTCCATTCTAGCCCTCAGGATTTTTTCCTTGATTTTTTTTTTTTTTTTTTCTAGAGTACATAAGTGAAATGAGTTGATTATAACTTTGTAATCAGCAAAATCTTCTGGATATTTGATATATTGCACAGCCATTATATGTTAAATGCAATATATGTTTTATATACACTACCATTCAGAAGACTGAGGTCAGTAAGATTAATTTTTTTAATAGTCATCTATGCTCACCAGGGCTGCATTTTTTTTAATCAAAAGTACAGTAAAAGCAGTAAAATATTATTACAATTTAAAGCAACTATTGTGTATTCAAATATATTTTAAAATGTAATTTATTCCTGTGATTAGATAATTAGAAACTTCAGAAGAACAATGATTTAAAAAAAAAATTATACAGTATATTTATATATATATATATATATATATATATATATATTATTGCTGTCAAACGATTAATCGCGATTAATCACATCCAAAATAAAGTTTTTGTTCACACAATATATGTGTGTGTACTGTGTATATTTATTATGTATATATAAATACACACACATGCATGTATATATTTAAGAAAAATGTGTTATGTGCACAAAGTGTCAATATTTTGTGTGGCCACCATTATTTTCCAGCACTGCCTTAACCCTCTTGGGCATGGAGTTCACCAGAGCTTCACAGGTCGCCACTGGAGTCCTCTTCCACTCCTCCATGACGACATCACGGAGCTGGTGGATGTTAGAGACCTTGCGCTCCTCCACCTTCCGTTTGAGGATGCCCCACAGATGGACAATAGGGTTTAGGTCTGGAGACATGCTTGGCCAGTCCATCACCTTTACCCTCAGCTTCTTTAGCAAGGCAGTGGTCGTCTAGGAGGTGTGTTTAGGGTCGTTATCATGTTGGAATACTGCCCTGCGGCCCAGTCTCCGAAGGGAGGGGATCATGCTCTGCTTCAGTATGTCACAGTACATGTTGGCATTCATGGTTCCCTCAATGAACTGTAGCTCCCCAGTGCCGGCAGCACTCATGCAGCCCCAGACCATGACACTCCCACCACCATGCTTGACTGTAGGCAAGACACACTTGTCTTTGTACTCCTCACCTGGTTGCCGCCACACGCTTGACACCATCTGAACCAAATAAGTTTATCTTGGTCTCATCAGACCACAGTACATGGTTCCAGTAATCCATGACCTTAGTCTGCTTGTCTTCAGCAAACTGTTTGTGGGCTTTCTTGTGCATCATCTTTAGAAGAGGCTTCCTTCTGGGACAACAACCATGCAGACCAATTTGATGCAGTGTGCGGCGTATGGTCTGAGCATTGACAGGCTGACCCCCACTCCTTCAACCTCTGCAGCAATGCTGGCAGCACTCATACGTCTATTTCCCAAACACAACCTCTGGATATGACGCTGATCACGTGCACTCAACTTCTTTGGTCGACCATGGTGAGGCCTGTTCTGAGTGGAACCTGTCCTGTTAAACCGCTGTATGGTCTTGGCCACCGTGCTGCAGCTCAGTTGCAGGGTCTTGGCAATCTTCTTATAGCCTACGCCATCTTTATGTAGAGCAAAAATTCTTTTTTACAGATCCTCAGAGATTTCTTTGCCATGAGGTGCCATGTTGAACTTCCAGTGACCAGTATGAGAGAGTGAGAGCGATAACACCAAATTTAACACACCTGCTCCCCATTCACACCTGAGACCTTGTAACACTAACGAGTCACATGACACGGTGAGAGAAAATGGCTAATTGGGCCCAATTTGGACATTTTCACTTAGGGGTGTACTCACTTTTGTGGCCAGCGGTTTAGACATTAATGGCTGTGTGTTGGGTTATTTTGAGGGGACAGCAATTTTACACTGTTATACAAGCTGTACACTCACTACTTTACATTGTAGCAAAGTGTCATTTCTTTAGTGTTGTCACGTGAAAAGATATAATAAAATATTTACAAAAATGTGAGGGGTGTACTCACTTCTGTGAGATACTGTACATAATAAATATACACAGCACACACACATATATTATGTAAACAAAAACCTTTATTTTGGATGTGATAAATCGTGAATAATCGTTTGACAGCACATATATATATATATATATATATATATATACACTGTATATGTACATATTGTTATGGGGCTGACGAGACATGCGGATCCATCTGCAGACTTTTATTGAGCAGAGACGAGGTCATAACAGGCAGGGTCAAACAATGGCAAACATGTGTTACATGGGCGAGACAAAGAGTAAACAAAGACAAGCGTGGGTCGACGATCGGCGAACAGTATCCAAAGGGGCGAGACAGGAGAGGTAATCCAAAACGTCAGCGATAGTCCAGGCAGGGGGAAACAGTCCGAACTAAGGCAGGGCTAGGCGAGGCAAGGCAAGACTAGGAAAACTAACGGGGCTCTGTAGGGCAGCGATAATGCATACAATACTCGGCAGTGACGGAAGGAAAGTCCAGGGTAGAAATAGAGTGTGTGATTAGTGAGAGCTGTGTGTGCAATCAGTGCAATTGTAATATGTGACAGCTGTGTGATCTGTGTAATGGATGATGGTGAGTGAGTGACCTCTGGTGGTGAGTGAATGGAAGTACAGACCAGATTCGCGACAGAGCCTTCCAGACGCTCCACACAGTCTATAATCCAGGAGGGAGGTGGAGCGGAGGCGGAACAGGGGGAGGGATGGAGGGCCAGGTCCCTGTGGAAGAGGAGTGACCGGGGACCAAGGCAGAGCCGGCAGAGCAGGAAGCCAGGGCAGAGTGGACGGGACTGGAGCCCACCAGGGCGAAGCAGACGGGACTGAAGCCCACCAGGGCCAGACAGCAGACCACCACAGCGGAGCAGACGGAACAGGTGGAGCAGAAGACCACCAGGGCGGAGCAGACGGGACTGGAGCCCACAAGGGCCAGACAGCAGACCACCACAGCAGCGCAGCTAGAGCCGGAGCCCACCAGGGCGGAGCAGAAGACCACCAGAGGTGGAGCAGAAGACCACCAGAGCGGAGCAGACGGGACTGGAGCCCACAAGGGCCAGACAGCAGACCACCACAGTGGCGCAGCTAGAGCCAGAGCCCACCAGGGCGGAGCAGAAGACCACCAGAGCCAGATAGTGGACCACCACAGCGGAGCAGACGGAACAGGTGGAGCAGAAGACCACCAGAGCGGAGCAGACGGACCCGCAGACCACCACGGTGGAGCAGATAGAGCAGGAGCCCACCACGACGGATCAGGAACCCACAGCAGAGCCTGGGACCTAGGGAGAACGGAGACATAAAAAGGAGAGAGGAACGAGGGAGGGAACACAGAAAGTTCATTGACGGCCTCCATAGCCGTGACAGGACAGAACGAGAGTTCATTGACGGCTACCGCTGACACCTCTGGAGGTTCTGTAGCAGCTGCCGCCACCTCTGGAGGTTCTACAGCAGTAACCTCAGGACACAGGGAGAGTTTAGTAATGGTCTCTTCGACCGCAACACAACAGGTTGAGAGTACATTACTGGGCGCCACCACCATACAAGGGGCCGACGCGAGCCCCACCGCTTCTGGAGGTTCTGCAGCATGGACCGCCACCTCTGGAGAAGCTACAGCGGGTGCCACCACCTCGGGCAGTTCTGCGGTGGTGTACGCAGCCCAAATGCAACACAAAGCGATTCCCATCCGGGGAAGTGCCTCAGACAGGGGAATATGCATAAGAACAGGAGGGTTAGAGTGAGTTGGTTTGGGGATACCAGCCGTGCATGCAGACACCAGCGGTACATCCCTCAAACTAGACATCAAACTGGGATAGTGGAAGACTGACCTTGATGATCTGGGTGTGTCAGCCCGGACGTGACGTGACTCTGGACGGTCAGCGGAGACGTGACGTGACTCTGGACGGACAGCTGTGATGTGCTGTGACTCTGGACGGACAGCTGTGACGTGCTGTGACTCTGGGAGGTCAGCGTAGACGTGAAGTGACTCTGGATGATCAGCTGAGACGGGGCAAGATTCTGTGAGATCAGTTGAGACGTGACTCGGTTGATGACGACCAATTGTGACTTGATTTGACTCTCTGACATTAACTATGACTTGACTTAGCTCATGAAAATCAGTTTTGACTTGACTTGATTCGTGACGATCAACGGTGATTTTACTTAGCTTGTGAAGATCAGCTTTGACTTGGCTTGCTTGTGAAGATCAGCTGTGACTTGGCTTGATTCGTGACGATCAATGGTGACTTGACTTAGCACATGAAGATCAGCTGTGTCTTGGCTTAATTCGTGAAAATCAGCTTTGACTTGACTTGATTTGTGACGATCAACGGTGACTTGACTTAGCTTGTGAAGATCAGTTTTGGCTTGTCTTGACTCGTGAAGATCAGCTTTGATTTGGTTTGGCTCATTAAGATCAACTGTGACTTGACTGGGCTCTTTAACATCCACTGTGACTTGACTGGGCTCTTTAACATCAACCGTGACTTGACTGGGCTCTTTAACATTAACTGTGACTTGATCTGACTCATAACTGGTAGCAAGGACATGAGGGGGTGCTGTTGTGACCGCCATTTTGTGAGCGTGCTTTTGCGCGGTTGAGATCACACAATTGAGTGCAGTGTCGCGTTCCTCCGCGACACCCACAGTGAACGCTGAACCAATAGTAAGTAGAGCATAATCCATAAAGTCACTTAGAGACCAAAGGGGACCTTCAAGGGTTAATACTGATTTGAGCGGCTGGTTAATGCCATCACAAAATAAATCAATGAGCACACAGTCTGGCAGATCAGAAAAATATGCAAGCTCCAAGTACTCCTGTATATAATCCTCCAACAATCGCAAGCCCTGCTCGAGGGTTAATAACAGTCTCGCAGTATCCATACCTGGCCAATATCCGCATGAAAAGCCGCTGGATCCTTGTGCGGCCGAGTATTCTGTTATGGGGCTGACGAGACGTGAGACGTGCGGAATGCGGATCCATCTGCAGACTTTTATTGAGCAGAGACGTGGTCATAACAGGCAGGGTCAAACAATGGCAAACAGGTATAACATGGGCGAGACAAAGAGTAAACAAAGACAAGCGTGGGTTGACGATCGGCGAACAGTATCCAAAGGGGCGAGACAGGAGAGGTAATCCAAAACGTCAGCGATAGTTCAGGCAGAGGGAAACAATCCGAACAAAGGCAGGGCTAGGCGAGGCAAGGCAAGACTAGGAAAACTAACAGGGCTCTGTAGGGCAGCGATAATGCATACAATACTCGGCAGTGACGGAAGGAAAGTCCAGGGTAGAAATAGAGTGTGTGATTAGTGAGAGCTGTGTGTGCAATCAGTGCAATTTTAATATGTGACAGCTGTGTGATCTGTGTGATGGATGATGGTGAGTGAGTGACCTCTGGTGGTGAGTGAATGGAAGTACAGACCAGATTCGTGACACATATATAGTTTATTTTATTTCAGTATAAACACTAATTCTTCTAAATTTCTTATCTAATATTTATATTCTATTTTATTTATGTAAAGCGCTTTGAGTGCCTAGAAAAGTGCTATATAAATGTAAGGAATTATTATTATTATTATTTCAGTTTTATTTCAAATAAGAAAAACTATTTATTAATTTTACTTAATAACAACAACATAATATATATATATATATATTGTAGTATTATAATGTCTTTTAATCAATTTAATGCATCCTTGCTGAATAAAAGTATTAATTAAAAAAAATAAAAAATCTCACTGGCCTCAAACTTTGGAATGGTAGTGGAAATTTATATAACCCTGTATTATCAGGTTTGATCATTTTACATCAAATATACAAAGCAAAGTTTATTAACTGTTAATGTCTTTGTGTGTTTTAGTCTTCTCTTTACCAAAGTGAAGCTGGAGGAGGTTTTGTTCGGACCCGCTGCAGCGTTACAGACCTGTGCAGAAATGCTGCAGCTGTGGCAGAGTCACTATGATTTGACCCGCCTCAGGTAACATGCTGCATGTAACGTGTGTGAGTGAGTCAGTGTTGTATGCTGTGGTTTCATGCATTCTGCTCTCTATTCCAGTGAGGAGGATGACACTAGCAGCATACCTCCAGATCCCGGACCGCTGAGCAAGAAACCCAGCGGCCTCCATCTCACGCTCCCAGACTTCCAGGAGACAGAGACCGGTGTGTATCACGAGTGTGTGTATGTGTGATTGTGTGCGTGTTTATGTGACTAAGACGTGTGTCATGTCGTGTCAGGGTCTCAGAGCGCCCCGTCTCTAGCTGTGTCCCGTCTGGAGCAGGCCATGTCAGAGGTGTCGGCCATCAGCTCTGCCCACAGGCACGGCCCCGCCTACATTTGGACCACCCTGGAACGCATCTGGCTGCAAGCAGGTACGGCTCAACTTCTTTTTTGAATATATTATTAAAACCTATTATTTCTGGAACTTTTATTAACATTACCAGGATTAAATTACCGGTTATTTAATATTTATGTAATATTTTAGAAAGGCATATATAGCCGTTTGGCTGTTCGCTGACATTACTTTCCTGTAATCATACAAAAATGTTTTTTTGAGACTACTTTTTACTTGTTGACCTTAATACATTTGGGAAGACTTTGACGTACTTTGACAGTATTTGGATGTTATTTTTGCGTTATTTATATGCTGCTCTGCATGAAATGTGTTTCCCAGGGATCTTATACTGGGTGTTTGTGCCCTCTTGTTCCCATTCCCAGCATTCCTCTGGCATGGGTTCATTTCCTGTCTAAAATGGGACACATCCTGATTCTGTACAAATGAGTGAATGTGAGAGCACAGGCAGAGCGGCCCATTGACATAAAGAATGGCCGTGATGTCATACTGATAGTTTAAAATAGTTAAGGGCCATTGAACGCATTTGTAATGTGTGAGTGTTGTTACGCGCTTTGTGTCAAATTAGCATATTATAATAAATAATATTACATTTATAATAAATCATTTTAAATTAAATATTTTAATAATAGTAATAACTTTAAATATTTTAATATGTATTATGTATTTGTTATATAATTAAAATGTGAAATTAATATTTTTAATTAAAATAAAAATTTTAATTTCATTGTTGTCATGACATTCAGCATATGTAGTCTTTGAAGAATCAACACAACACAAAACCGTGGAGCTATACATGGTTAAATACATGCAATAAAGGCAGTTTACTATGCAAATAATCATTGGAAAGATGACCAGTATGCAAATATTACAATAACGCCTTCATTGCCAGTTACATTTTGAATGTTAAACATTGCAACAAAATCATTGGGAAATTTGCAGCTTTCACCTTGAATTTTCCAAAAGTATGACATGTGTTAATATACATTTGCGAAATTTTACAGGCAAGAAAGGTCCATTATCTGTTGTCAGTAGTGTAGCAATGTCACTTTCAAACCAGTATTATTTTAGTATTACTGATACTATTATATTATTTAATAATATTTTGAGTTAGCTTTTATTTTATTTTTTTTATGTTTAGCTTCTATTTTTGGTTTCAATTTATTGATTTAGTTGCCAAGGCAAAAAAAAAACATAAAAAAAAAAAAAAAAAAAAAAAAATATATATATATATATGACTTCTGAATGTTTGCTGAATTAACATGATAAACTTTAACTTGTTGCAAATTTTTGGAGAAATCATGGGGAAATCTTTTATCTTTTGCCACCCAAATCACGTTGATTCTTATTCCTATTATCTACTTAACAAAGTTTGAATAGAGTCTGTATGTTCAGTCTGAATTAATTTAGATAAGTGTGAAGAAAAATTTCAATACATTGCTGTCCTGAAAACACTATAATGAACTTGTGCGCTGTTTCCAAATGTTTGTAAACCCTTCTTTCTCGGTGTAGTTGCTGCCTAAATTGTCCCACCAGGGATTCTGTGTAAACAAACACAAACACACAACAGACAGCAGTTGATATGAACACAGTTTATTTGCCGTGGTGAGTCCTAAATGCCAGAGTAGAGCTGCAGATGCTTACACAGCGCTCCGTACATGGCCTTATTTAGACATGACCATGAATATCCCTCTATGAGCATGTGTGTGAGATTTTGGGTGGAGGGGGAGGTCAGCATGTATTTGCAATCGTAAATGTTGCCAAAGCTGCATTTGAAATCATCTGGACAGAACAAAATGCAACATGCGTGTGATGGAGCTTGTTGGTATTCATTGCTTACTCTGAGCGAGTATTAATGCTGGGACAGCAGATACGTTTTTGAGAGAGTTTATATTCCAGATGGCTGTGTCACGGCCGTGAAATCAGAGATGTTTCATAAAGATGAATCATCATGCACTCATGCATCATGCAGTGATATCAATAAGAGAATCTCACAATATGACAAAGCAGTCGATGAAAAGGAAAAGTTGTAACTGCAATACTATGATTTTTAGTGCAATTATGTATCTCATAATGTTTTATGTTTTGTGATGTGATGCCGAGCAGGAGAGTTGTTCATGGCTGACGGGCGGATGAAGGAAGCTCAGTTCTGTGTGCAGGAGGCAGCAACTCTCTTCCCCGCCTCACACTCGGTGCTGCTGCTCAAGGGCCGCGTGGCCGAGCTCAGGGGCAACGACACGGAGGCCAAGAGCCTGTATGATGAAGCTCTCGCCATCAACCCCAGAGGACACCACATACTGCTGCACCTGGTGAGTGGCACATGCTGTACATCACACACACACTCACTTTAACATCTTCAACCCACACCACTGTTGTTAGTGTCAACTAAAACAATAACTAAAGTAATTTTTGATCAATGAAATGAAGCTGAAATTGCAGGTAGGTTTCTTGAAGCGTCTTGGGCACGTTGTTCTCCACAGTTCTTCTGGATTTAGTCTGTCTCAGTTTGTTCTGTTTCTTCATGTCATTCCAGACAGACTGGATGATGATCAGATCAGATCTCTGTGTGGAGCACTGGCTGTTGTCCAATTAATGGCGAAAATAATGTTTGGAAATGTAAACTGATATTTCCTACTGACACACTACAGCAAAAGATAGAGATAACTGACTTAAAACCATTTTTAGCTGCTGAAAATACTAGTGTTCTAATAATTTTGGCCATCACTGTGTGTGTGTATTATATATATATATATATATATATATATATATATATATATATATATAATTAAAAAAATATATATATATATATATATATATATATATATACTGTATATAAACAATGTTGCCTTTGCAACTAAATGGTCACACTTTATATTAGCTGGCCTTAACTACTATGTAATTGCATCAAAAAATAAGTACAATGTACTTATTGTGGTCATATTGTATTGCAAAACACTTTTGCTGCTATTGAGGTGGGATATGGGTAAGGTTAGGGACAGGTTTGGTGGTATGGGTAGGTTTAAGGCAGGGTTAAGGTGTAAGGGATGGGTCAACAGTGTAATTATAAATGTAATTACGGAAATTCATTACAGATGTAATTACATACAGGTGAAAGTACAATGTAAAAACATGTATGTACACAATAGCATTGTATCAAATGATTAATTTAAATGTAAATTAAAGTACATAGTAGTTAAGGACACCTAATATAAAGTGGGACCACTATATGAAATAAGTTAATATTGAAGTACTAAAATTACTATTACAAAAATATGATAAAATTGTAACAATAATGACAAAAGCACATAAAAAAATTACAAAACTTAAACTAAAATTACAATAAAAACTTATAATATATGTATGAAACACAAAAATCACTACTATTATAGTACTATACTATTATAATACTGTGTTTGTTTTTTTGTTGGTTTATTTATTTTAATTTTAGTTTTAGTCATTTTTATTTGTCATTTTATTGTTTAGCTTTAATTTATTGCTATTTCAATGTTAGTAATTTTAGTACTTCTTTTTCAGCCAAGGCAGCAATACTAAATTTCATTTTAATTTTTTTTAAAGTTTTTCATCAAATATTTACATTATTTTATTCTATTGGAGCTTTATTTCAATTAAGAAAAAAGATTTGTAATTTTTGGCAAATCCACATGAGTTGGCAAATCCAACTTTAATCTGCGTGGGGAAATTTTTAAAACTCATGTGAAATTCCCAATCACATGGATTCCTGAAATGACTGTCTAGTAATTGAAATAAAGCTGAAATAAAATACAATATTTGATGAAAAACTACTACTACAAAAATTAGAAATGTTGCCTTGGCAACTATCTGAGATAAATAAGTTTAAATTGAAGTGCTAAAAATGCTAAAGAGCAAATATATTGAAGCAAATATATATAGATAGATTTTTTTAAAGTAATAAAAATGTCAAAAGCAAGTAACAGAGTTACTCAAATTTAAACTAAAATTAAGATTAAAAAACTGAAAATATATTAAAAGGAAGAGTTAAATTCAAAATACTAATAATTACGGTCACACTTTATTTTAAGATTCAATTCTCACTATTAACAAACCATTAACTGCGAATTTTGCCTCAATAAACTCCTAATTTGCTGCTTATTAATAGTTAGTAAGGTAGTTGTTAAGTTTAGGTATTGGGTAGGATTAGAGATGTAGAATATGGTCATAGAGAATATGTGCTTTATAAGTACTAATAAACAGTCAATATGTTAATAATAGTCATGCTAATAAGCAACTAGTTAACAGTGAGAATTGGTCCCTATACAAAAGTGTTAGCATAATAAATAATACTAAAATAACTTGAATCCAACAGTCTGAGACTACAATGAAATTCTGGCATTTTAGTCAATTGTGATCATGTGATTTTTTTTTCAGACAGTGAGATGTTCTTGCTTTCATTGAAGCTCATGATGTTCTTCTGATCATTCTCAAATCGTGTTTGACACAAACTCGCATGCTGCTGTCATTAAAGCAAAAGAGAGACCAACCAAATATCAAGAGATTATACATTCATATTAATGAATATTTCATGGTAGTCAATCAGCGTGAAAAGCCTTGAAGACCTGGGATATGGTGATTGAGTCATTGCATATGCAATTTACTGTACATGCAGTACAGTACGTACATCTTTACAACCCACAGTGATGTGTGCTAACATTAGCTCTGCCTCCACTCTCTGCTCTCATTGTGACTGCATAATGTCAGGCCCTTCATTACTCATCTTCACTGGAGTAACCGGAGTGAAGCTAGGCCATTTTCTCCCTATATCTGGCCAATCAGAGCACACATCCCTGCTATTTTTGGACAAAAGACGTACAATATCAATTCCCTGAGCTGATGAGAACTAATTCTGAGCTGGCTTGTGATGCCCTGCATAGTTCACACACACACACACACACACACACACACACACAGACACAGCCAGTCTTCATCAGAGCATCACAGCACTGATTTCTCAGGATTAAGCAGATATGATTGAACTGAGGTGGAGGTTTGAGGGAATTCATCAGATGGATCCAATAAGGAGAGGTTAAAGCTTTCTGTTCTTCGTGACACCTGTGACTTGAGCAGCAGCGCTCTCATTACTTCTGTCCTTCCTCTGAGACAATTTATTTCAGAGCCTCTTGGTTCACCCAAAAATGGAAAATTATGACACAGTTTACTCACATGCTGTTCCAAAACCAGGTAAATCTCATGGAAACATTTACAAGTCACCTTGAAGTTGTGATGTAATTAAAGTAGAGACATATCTTTACTTCCATATTGTGATGAATATTATTATTATTGAAAAGATTATTGAAAAAGAAAAACATGTAGGGCGGGACTTTATTAAATCAATCGGCTGTTGATTGGATGGAGGCAGATCTGAATGTGAGCTTACAGTCGATTGTAAGAAAGGGGCGGAGTTTAAGTGGTCTAATGCGGTATACGTCACCAAAGAGAAATTGTAATGGATCGAATTATGATATTTTGATTAAACATTACAAGATCAAAGACAATTGTGAATAATTTATAATAATACAAAATAGCATGCATTTAGAAAATGCCATTTCATGCAGACTTTAAAATTGAAAGAATACAAATAAAAATAAATATTTTTAGGACCAAATATCAATTAAGGTGCTGCATCTGGATGTTTTCCTTTTTTCTTTTTTTTTTTCTTTTCTTTTTGTAATTCTCATTTATTCTAAATATAGATTTCATTACAGTATTTTTTTTCTGTAATAAGTGAAGAAAGCTATGTTATCATTCTTTTTAGTCAGTCTAACCAGTCCAAAGTACAACCAATACTACCATGATGTAAAATACTTTCAATTGTATTTTTAGTTAAATAATATACCTTGGCATAGTTGAATAATAAGAGTTCTGTACATGGAAATAACATACCGTGAGCCTCAAACACCATTGTTTCCTAGTTCTTATGTAAATCTCATGAATAAAAAAGACCACTGAAAAATAGGCGTATCCCAACATAACAGTCAGGATCACTAATAGTTATGCACCCAACATTTACATATGCACGCCCATGTTCTAGGCCAGCCGCCAGCCGAATCATCAGAAATTCTGCAGGTACTGTGAAGAAACAAGCGAGGACAACAGCGAAAATGGCAGATCATGGAAATAAATGTTATGTTCCAGGCTGTGCAGGGGATGTGAAGTGCAGGGATGGGTTGGTGTCTGTATTCAGAAAGACACGGAAAGCAAATAACACGTTCTAATAAAATAACGCAAGCCACTAAAGGGACATGGTTAGCTCCTTGCTAGCTGTAGCCTGTTACATTACAGTACATAAGATTTCACTTACCACATAAACAGCGTAAGGAGAGATGACTGAGGATGATGGCGAATGATTTACAGATCCTGAGCACCACTGACAAGCATCTGATCTTGTAAAATGTGTGGTAAGTACTGCCGCTCCATAGTACAAACAGAGTTCGTGCGATCGCGAATCTCCAAAGTGAAAGTGAAACTAAAAAGCGATCGTGCATTTGAAAGCAGTTTCAATGCCCAGCATATTAATAGTGGCTCCCTGATGCCCGAATTTTATATACAATATAATTACCTGACAATATAACTGCGAGAAAAAGTATTGAAATATATATTTTCCTCTCTGTGTTTCCTTCCTGTGAGCTACTGAAATGAGCCGCACTGTGAAACAGCCAATCAGAGCAGAGCTCAGCTTTGAGCCGCACTGTGAAACAGCCAATCAGAGCAGAGCTTAACATTATTATTCTTGACCCTTCCAAATAAGCCAATAACAGACCATTTCATTCTAGGGAGAAATCCTAGGGTTGTAAATGGACATGTATAACCGTTTCTGGATAATTTTTGCCCTTACCTAACCCACATACCTTCTATGTAGATATCAGAGAACAATTTAAAATATTGTATCAATGCATTCTATGGCACCTTTAAGCAAAATATTGTATTTTATTTTTATTTTGGGCTCATACGACACAGGCATGTATATAGGAGGTTTTGTGAGATTTACCCACCCAAATAAATATTTTTTTTCTTTATTTCATTAAACACAAACGAATATAGCCAAAATATGGGAGAGGCTTCAAACACTCCATGAGTCACCCCATGAGCCAACAGCTCCTATGTCCAATTGTGCCATAAAACAACATTCATCAGCATCATTTTTGAGGAGCTACTCCTTTAAATAAGGGTGGGAGATGGCAGGGTGCAGCTGAGGACAGAGGAGCTCTGCTTGATTTAACCATAGACAATACGACCCATTTTTACACAACTCATTTGGTCACGTCATTAAAACTCACACTTACAGCATATATGAATCTGCGTCTGTGGGATCCACATGGACGTGTGTGTTTGAGTCATTGCTCAGGGCATCTGGTTGGGTATTTTTCATTTTGGGATGTCAGCTGAGGTGAGTCAAACACGATCTCTTGTCATATGAATTTACTGAGCTGTGACTCAGCATCTCATTTGATACTCTTTCTGCCTATACATGTGCTTTTTCATATCTCTGGGTCCTTTCTCTGTTTTTTTATGGCTCTTTCCCTCCCGCCTTCTGTCTCTCGTCTTTCTGGCTCTCTTCCTTTGGCCTGTCAGTTGATTAGATAATGCAAATACATTATTTATAACACTTCACTCCTTCTCAGGCCTTTATGGGATGCCTAGCAACCAGGCAATTGTATCATACGGTGCAAGAGAGCTGATAATGAGACATAGAACCAGTGTTAAGGCCATTTCATATGAGACGTGGCATGCATTAAAATCAGTCGAGGCAGAGCGCATTTCACACTTTCACAGGCTGATGTTGCTTTGGTCATCATGCACTTGCACCAAGTCACCATGTTGTAACGTTGAATTCGGTCTGCTAGGATCCTTTAGGATGCGTCATTTTATTTTATATTTTGGAAACCACTTGGTTTGCCTGCACATTCACTCCCAAACTCACAAGCCACAAAAGATCGAATCTAATTACTTTTTTTTGTTGTTAGAATAAAATGTGCTAAATATAAAATGCATTTTAAAAGAGGTTTGCTGTGCTATTTTTTTTTTTTTTTTTTTTTTGTAGGGATGCTTTGCACAATTTGGCCAAAAATTATGTAATTATGCATTAATATAATTATAAAACAACAACTATTATTATTATTATTATTATTATGCAAAGTAAGAAATATGAGTACTGTAATAATATTATTTTAGTGTAAATTAAAAAGTTAGTATTTTAGAAAAATAACAATACTTTTATTTTACAATCAAAAAATACAATTCAGTGAAATGACAATACTAATATTTATGTTTTTAATTTCTTAATTTTTAAATGGGGGAGGGGGATCTAATTGAGATTTTTGTGATAAAATTTGTGATTTAAAATGTATTTTTAAAGAGCTCCAGGTTGCTGTGCTTTTTGTAGGGCTGCACAATTTGGCCTAAAATTTTTGGATATTATGTCAATATAATAATAATAATTATTATTATTATTATTAAATTAAAAATATTAAACAAATTAAAAAATATTACCATTGTAATATTTCACTGTAAAATTAAAAATAGAATTATTAAAAAAAAAACAGTTTGATATTACTGTAATATTACAATAATAATATTTATATTTTAATTTCTACCTTTTATTTCGCAAATCTGATTGCGTTCCCAAATGCACATTATAAGTGACCCAAAGAGCAGAGCAAATGTAGAGATGAATTCATGTGGAGCAACATTTACTGCAAACTGACTTGCCCTGAAATACTGAAAACACTGGATTGTGAGCTGCACATCATAATAGCTGCACCAAGTCATAATGTGATTCCAGTTTTATTTTGATTAGAGAAACAACGAGAATACAGATCTCTGCATGTGTAAATGTCCTGGCTGCTGTGTTTCTCTGTAAATCTAGTTGTGTGTTAACAAATGTATCTATGTTTGTCTACACATGAATTAGTGTTTGTACTGTGTGTGTGTGTATGGTCTGTCTAGTAGCTGACTCTTGTAATCATAGCTGGTCCCAGCTGGATGGGATCAGTATCCTGTTGGATTACAGAGTTCAGATGCAGGGCTGTGACCCTACGTCAGTTCTTCAAGTGGCACCTCTACATCACTACATAAAACTAAGCTCTTTTATGTCCACATGTGCCAGCCTCAAGTCTATTTACATTATAAAACCGCCAGCTTGTGCTTTGCTGTTCAGTCCTCCACGTAGAATCACCGGTACAGCCTCTTGCTGAGCTGTGATTGGTCCACGGGCCTGTCAGTCAGTGTATTCCTGCAGCTGTGTTATGATCGTTCTTTCAAAACATGCTCTGCCTTTGGCTGCTTCTTTCACTTGTGCATGTGAGAGCCTCATTTCCTGCCTCGCTTTTCCCTCCTCTCTTTTCTCTCTCCCCAGCGGAGTCATTCTCTGTGATGTGCTTTTGAAGTGCCTGCATAATCAGCAGTCATGTGCTGCCACCCAGAAATACAACTCTGCATCGGTGTGTGTATGTGTGCAGAAAGAGGGGACGATGAAATGTAATTGCAATGAGTAAATCACGCTGTTGTTGGAAGGATTAGGGAAAGTAATACAATTTAACTCTAGGCATACACACCAACATACACTGCTGTTCTAAACACAGTTTTCATGCCATACCATTAATTTACAATATAAATTACATTGAGATTTCAGTTTCAAGCTTTATTGGCATGGGGGAAAAGGCTTCACGTTGCCAAAGCATTAGTAAATATGCATATATGCACTTTTACAAACAGAGAGCAGTCCATGATTCATAATAAATGGTTTTATTTCATTTTCCAGGAAATGAAGACTGTACATTTTATAAGTGTAATACTAAGCTGCAAGTATGTATGTACGTGTACTGTTATGTGTAGGCCAAAAAAAAAAAAAAAAATGCAGTAAAGCCGTGCTTTACTGTTTGAACTACATGCACCTCAATATTCATCAACCTTTGACCATATTTTATATATTTTTATATTTGTTTGACCTCCAAATGGCTTAAAAGTTTTTTTTCCTTCAGATGAACCCTTTTTTTAAAAATAGCCTTTTACATGACACCGTTTTCAACTAAATATGTAATAGTTTTTATGTGTTTTGGCTATTTATTTACATGCAAAGATGCATGTAAATAGAAGATGCACACTTTTGAAAATGGGTTTCAAAGTGCAACTTTTTGAAAACAAACCGCGGATTTGTGAAACCTGTGACGTCATGAGCATGCATTTTACGTGTTCAGCCTATAGGAATGCATAAGTTTGCAGGAGCGTAGTGTTGCTGTACAAAGTGATATTGCCAACTACTGGCCTGGCATGAATAATACAGCATTTGTAATTCTGTCATGACAATTCTCTGGGAGTTTAGCATGGTAGTATACATGACAATGTTAATGTGTTTGGTCTTGGCAGAATAGATCTGCTATGCTGCTGCTGCTGCAAGTACTGAGACTTGCTACTGCCAATACATCCACAGACATGCTGCTGTGAGCATGTAAGAAATACTGCTGCTCCACATATAACATACATGAAATAACCCCCATATATAACATACATAAAATGACCTGTTGTAGATCTAGACAGGTGGAGCTGGGGAAGGTGGAGGGTTTCTAAAGCGCTCTGTAACTGCTACAGCAAGCACTAGCCAAGTATTTGAATGTTGAGCAGCAAGCTCATTGGCTGCTGATGCGAAAAGAAACCAATCAGCTGTGCCATGTAAATGATGATGTGATTATATCAGAATGATTTAGAACCTATCGGTCTGTGCCATCTAGAGTTTCATGACAGAAGTTTGTATTCTTTTTCATGGATTTGTGTGAATAGAGATCTTTTTGACAATGTTGTTGTCTGCTTGCGAAACTTTTGCAAAATGCAAAGAAAAAATGTTTCCATTTACAGTACGTTATTGTTGTGTACCCTGAAACTGTTTTGTACTGATTACAAGTTTAAAGACCCATTCACACCAAGAACGATAACTATAAAGATAACGATATTAGCGTCCACACCAGCAAACGATATCGTCTGTAAGCGCACGCTCGTCTGCCGCTTTAAATTCTCGAGCTCGTTATAGCAGGATTGATTCCGATTGGCCGCCAATGTTTTTATCGTTTATCAGCTGGAAAAAAATCGTTCTGAAAGTGATTCCAATGATATTGTTTCTCTGTGCCTTTATCGTTATAGCTGTGGTGTGGACTCTGCTATTCTTTAATATTGAGAACGATTTTTGGAACTATAGGAAAGGACATGATGTGTGGCCAAGTATGGTGTATGGTGGTATTGAGGGTACAGAGAGTGCTGGACATTCACTCCCCCCACCTACAATCCTTGCCAGACCTGAGACTCAAACCCGCAACCTTCGGGTTACAATTCCGACTCTCTAACCATTAGGCCACGACTGCCCTCCCCTAGATCTATATATCTAGATCTATATCCTTATCGTTATCTTTATAGTTATCATGCTTGCCGTGAACAGGCCTTAACACTTTCCACTTTACCCATACAAACACTTTTATGTATAGAGTGATGTGTAACATCAGCACACATCACAAACTCCCCACTCTCATGTTTTTCTTGCCCACAAAACAAGTTAAATGTTCAGTTCTGTAAAAATACGCCTTTACACAACAGAACAAAAAATAGCTTTACTCTCCCTCTCTTCCTGTTCACAGGGGAAGTTGTTGGTGCGCACAGGCCGTGTGGGTCTCGGGGAGAAGATGCTGAGGGACGCGATACAGGTGGAGAACACGGCACACGAGGCCTGGAGCGGTCTAGGGGAGGCGCTGCAGAGCAGAGGCAGCGCACAGGCTCCCGACTGCTTCCTCACCGCACTGGAGCTGGAGTCCAGCTGCCCTATACGGCCCTTCACCATCATCCCACGAGAACTCTGACGTCTCTCACACTCATGCACGTGTGTATGAATGACTGGACCAAATGCTGTTCTTCAATCACTTTAATGACACATACTGTATAAAAATAACATTGCACGTTTAGGCTTTTTACTCTAATGAATGGTCTAAAAGTGTTGTCACATTAGTGAAATATCAGCAAAATTTTGGGGGCAAAAAAGATATATAAAGCATTGATCACCCAGAAATGTCTTTCAAATCAAGCAGCTTTCCGTTGTTCAGCTCTGGGAATTTGCATGACCAACTTGAATATGAGATAGGGAACTTTTTCGACTTGGCATGAAACTCGTGGAAATGACTGGATTTCGCCTGCAAAATTTCGCCAAGCAACTGTAAATGTGAACGCTCATTAATTCAGTGGATAAAGGCACGATCACATTAGCAAATTTTAATGGGCTTAAAAAGTCAATTGTGAATTGTATATGAAGCACTGCTCACCCAGGAATTAACTTTAAAACCAGTCAGATTTCCATTGCTCAATATGGTGAATTCACATGAAAAACTTGAATCTGAAGAGAAATCTGCATATGGATTGTTTTTGCCCTGACACAAAATTCTTGAATTTCTATTGAAATGCCTTCGAATTTTAGCTAGCAACAGTAAATGTGACTTTGAACACACTGTCACTTTCAAACCAAGCAGCTTTCTGTTGGTCAACACAGCATATTTGTGTGATCAAATTGAACACAAGCAAAATGCGCATGGGCAACGGTTTTGTTTTTTACATGAAACTTCCAGTCGAAATGTCCAATTGGATTTCTATTATAATGACTGGATTTCGCAAACCCTCTTTTAGCGTTAAAGAAAAGTACTGTCAGGAATTGCTGAAGATGCACAGTGAAAAAATATTTTAAAAAATGAGTTATTTTTGCGGCTGATGCAGGCACCAAATTTTATGGGACTAGAGTATTTAAATGAATTATGCAACATGATTTACTAACATGGTTTGCGGTAGTGAATTTACTACTTTCATTTGCGCCATTATTTACCGCCCCAAAAAAGCATGTTTTAACACATTTTGTGCTTGGCATGGCATTATTGCTGCCAACAGGAGGCACCGCAGAGAACAGAGCGTGAGGTAGAAGGGAGTGTTTTTGTAATGCCAGAGGATTAGCATGGACTCTGCTTGTTTACGATCTTACGCTAATTTTTCTGCTCTTGGTAGATTGCGTTGGTCGTCATGGAAATAAGATGTTGCGTCTGTGTTCTTTATTTAGAGCATTGTCAGTAAATCACTTCCAGAAATTTCCACTCCCATTTGTGCTTTTTTGGAATTGTGCTCTAGTGCTAATTTGCCTTGTTTAGTAAATCTGGCCCTCAGTCTGGCGGAAGTTAACCAAATAGCTAACATCTTTTACAGCTCGTTTAGCATGATGAAAAACATGTTAGCCCAGTGTTTTGTGTAGTGTAATAAGTCTTTATTATTATATAATACACTGTACACACAGCACTAAAATAGCGCCGCCCTTGTGACCAAAACATAAACACAACACAGAATGACTGAACACAACACATTTTCTTTCTAACTGCAATAGTTTTTGCATATATGCTGCAACATGTTCAGATACCGAGTCTTGTTTCTCAGGGACAAAACTGTTGAATTCTTGACTCTTTAAATTCTTTAGTATTTATAAACCTAATAATCTTCTGTACTGTATGTTGTTTAAAAGATTTTCTTCTCATAAAGAGTTATTTTGCAATCCCAGTTTCTCTTGTATTCATTGCATATCGGTTTCAGTCCTGTAGCTCCAACCCTTAAGATCTTATGTAATGTTTCCAGTGCTGCTGGTGAAAGCCTTGGTCTTCTTTCTCTGGGGCGGCTCTGGTTGCCTAGCAGCCGAGCCTTGTTTGAGTTTCTGGGGAGGCTGTTGGATCTTCAGCACGTGGGTCTAAAGCCTCATGGAAAACAGCGCTGTGCTATTTTAACTGGTTCTCTTTGATGACGGGATCAAGATGTTAATTAGGGAGAGCACTGAACGAACGCATAGACCATTGAGTTGAGTTATGTAAGTGTTATAAGTGGGATTCTTGTTTACTTGCACACATCTACAGTATACTGTACATGCCTACTGTTTCTGCTGGCACAGATGAACAAGTGTTCTTTAAATGGTATTTATGTCATCCTCCCATTTCTATTGTTTGAAACCGGTCTTCTGGCCTTTCTGGTTGTTTTGAAATGTGGAAGTGGTTCAAAACAATGCAATTTATAGAGCATTATTATTTTGTTTCGCTACTGCTTCTGCACAACAATTCATGTTTCACAGCAGGAATAATACGTAGGTCCTATTAAATGGGTCAATGACATGATGCTGTCTGTTCTAAAATACATTCATATGCAATTCAAAACTTACATTCACATCCATGTTGAGACAGTTTAAATCTGAAATTATGAATTTGAGCATTTCATGACATGGAAGAGTTAGTGCAGGCTTTCTAATGCTAAAACCCAATTTAAAAGAAAAAATGTGACAGAAATGCCCATGCTTTATGTGAATATTTAATTCAGTAATTGACAGTAATACCACCTGATTTTTTTGTTGAAGATTGCATTGCTAGAATATTTTTATTAGCACATACCTAATTGTTAAAAATGTGTTCAGAGATTCATACAAATAACATGACATGATACATAATAACATGATATTGGCTAATGTAGTCTACCAGCATTACGTTCTCATTTAATTTTTAACATATTTCGTCTTTCTGTTAGCGGTTGTGTCCTGCAGTTGGAGTGGCAGTGGTGATGTATGGGATTATTTGGAGAGGTTCTGACTGATAAAGTCATGCTATTTATCTCCTAGCATCAGCTTGTATAATTATCCTGCCCAGGCCAGCCGAGTGATCCCAGCATCCCTTCACATAACAATGTTCCTGCATGGCTCACACAGGAGAGCTGGGCTCAATATGGTGCATACATTTTGAAAGAAAGGGGAATGATTAGATGGAGGCCTTTGAAGTGGAAGATTGTCCTTTGGGATTTCCTTAGTTAATCATTTAATGGAGCAAAACAACAAGGTTCTGGAAGTAAAACTCCCGATCATGTTCTCCATAGAGAAATAGATTATGTACAAACCTTTTAGGACAAAAGTACCATGAGCTCTGAAGTTGTTAAAGGGATAGTTCACCCACAAATGAAAATTCTGTCTTCTTTACTCACCCTCTTGCTATTTCAAACCTGTATGACTTCCTTCTTCAATTGAACACAAAAGATGAAGAATTTTCAAGAATGTCGGTAACCACCAGTTTTAATTTCCAAGAACTTCTAAATATTTTCTTTTTGTGCTCTGCAGAAGAACGTCATACAGGTTTGGAATGAGATGAGGGTGAGAAAAGAAGACAGAATTTAAATTTTTGGGTGGAGTATCAATGTGCCTTCGATTTTCTTCAAGTTAAGTTCAAGTCAAGTTCTTCCACACCAAACTTATCCAACTGTGTCTTTATGGACCTTGCTTCGTGCACCGAGCCAATGCCATGCTGGAGTAGAAAGGGGTCTTCCTCAAACTTCAAAAGGCAGGTAACATTCTCCTGGCATCTGCCAAACCCAGACTTGTCCATCAGACCGCCAAACAGAAGTGTGATTCGTCACTCCACAGAACAGGTTTCCACTGCTCCAGAGTCCAGTGGTGGCGTATTTTATGCCACTCCATCCGACGCTTGGCATTGTACTTGGTGAGGCTTGCATGCAGCTGCTCGGCCATGGAAACTCATTCCATGAAGCTCCCACTGAGTTTTTGTGCTGATATTGATGCCAGTGGAAGTTTGGAACTCTTTAGCTATGAATCAGCAGAGCAGTGGACACTTTTACACCCATATAGTGTACTTTAGTCCATATAGTATACATAACCTAGTAAAAAAGTAATATATTTAAAATGCATTTATTTCATACTATAGTTCAAATTTATTAACATATTTATTGAAATACCGCTCGAGACTAACTGCTAAAAAATTTTAAATTAAACTTTATTATTTCATAATATTGAACCTAAAATGTGTTTTAATGTCACCATTGATGAGGATTGGTAATTAAATGCAAGATATTTAAAGTCTACCTGAAGTATACTTGCAATAGTTCCACTTTAGCACAATCAATTATACTTCAGTATATTTTTGGTTGGACTTCAGCACTATTTCCGCACAATTAAAGTGCATTAAATTAGTTGTTCCAATTTAGCGGACTTTAAGTATACCAGTTTAATATACCAAAAGTGCATCTGCAGGGTATTGAAACTCCTGAATGTTGTATTTATGAATATCCATGATCACTGACCAATTCAGTAAAATTAATGGGAAATAAGAGAAGTTACTCTATTGCAGATCATGGTAATGCTTTTGAGGGCATCAGCACATGCAGGGCACTAAACAGCATGTTTGTCAAGTTCCTGCTCATTTGTTTATTCTTCTGGATCGGGTATGTGCTAATGAAACAAAGCGATCGGCATCATGAGAAAACCTTTTCTCTCAGGTTTAGCTCTGCCGTGTGTGACACTGTCCCAGCCTTGGACGGCTCTCTGGTTACTCACAGGTGGCAGGCCAGCCCTGCTGCTCCCACTCAGACTGGGGCAGGACCCTGGAGTCATGGAAGGTCAGGTGTCCAGACTGAGTTACAGCCCTGCCAGCTGGCTACCCACTGATTGATGGCTTTGTTTTTTGATGAGGAAGATACAAAGTTATGATGCTGGAAAATTACACAAACCCAATGACATTTTGTGTTTCTTTTGTTTTTACTGTTTATTTACAGTAGATCTATTTTTGTGTGTTTGTGGTAGTAGGTAGGCTGTAAATGACGGACAGATCAGATGTAATTACATGCAGGTGAAAGTACAATGTAAACACATGTACGTACACAATAGCACTGTACCAAATGATTAATTTAAATGTAAGTACATAGTAGTTAAGGACACCTAATATAAAGTGGGACCTTTTTTATTTTTCATTTTCATTTAGTTTAACTTGATGCACTAAAATAGCTAAAACTGAAATAAAATTAGTATAAATCTAAAAAACAAACCAATTTAGACGTTTATCAAATAAACTAAAAAAATAAATAATTATAATTAAGACCCCATTATTTCTAAAACGTAACCTAAAATTAAATTATTTTAGATTCAATTAAAAGTAAATGTAAAAATACAAAATAATTCAAAATATTAAATTAAAACCATAAATATGTCTTAATTATAATAAAATAACACAATCTGACCAAACAATTATGCAGCACATTTCTGTATGAATTATTTCATTAATCTGTCATAATGAGAGGCAGTTACTAAACAATAAGACAATTAAAAACTGTATTGATCCCAACAACAAAGCCACAGATCATACCATAAAAGAAAAATCAATATTACTCATTGTACATGCAAAGAGGACGTGACAAAAATAAATAAATAAAAATTACCCATTTAATTTTTAGAGTCAGAGAGAGGATGAAAACGGTGTGTGTTGTGTGTGTGTGGGGGGGGGGCGTAATACATACTTTATATGTATTGATTGTCATTGATAAAACTGAGTTTATAAACTGAGTTTTCAATGTCGTTAACCTTGCATTCACCCTCACATTCAGAGTGCTCAATCAGTTGTTGTTCTCAGTATGGACAAAATAAGCTGTTGCACAATTTGTGCTGTTCATATTTCACAAACAATAGTACCACTCCCACTGTACTGATCCCAGACCATCCTCTTTAAAGAATTATGAGTTATATAATAGACCTGTGATGTAGTACCAGCACCTGGCCATTGCAATGTAAAATGATACGAGGCCTCCAAACACTTTTGTCTTGTGTGATATTGACTCTGAACCTGACCCTGTTAGAAAAGACTTGTGTGATAGCATGAAGCCCTACAGCGTCACCTGACTGCACACTACTCTCGTTCACATTCTATTTTGGGAAGAATGGAAATGGTCACCATCTTAGTGGCGCAATAACACTTACTCACTTATCTTGGGCATGGGTATACTAATTTTGTACTGACTTTGTGCAGTTGTTGATTTGACCCCAATAGTTTTGGTTTCCTTTCTTGCTTATTGCTTTTATAAAACAATATATATGAGCAATTTTACACAAGTAGCCGTGTGATATTGCACTATATCGGCTGTGATTCGGCAGTAGACACGAGATGCATGCATTTTTACTAATGTTTCTCTATCTCTGTCTCAATATATAACCCACACGGAGGCTACATTCTCAGTCTCATTAATGTCAGCAGAATTATTCAGGACCTCAACAATGGATTTAATCTAGCTATTGGTGTGAGAGTGTTGTAAACAGCTGTTTTATTGTGTGACACTGACCTCTTTGTTCAGGCTGAATGAGTTATGTGAGTGTGAGAGTCATCACAAAGCTTTGTGCATTATCCACCTTTTTCCTACGCCCCATAACACTTTGCGCAAATTATGGGAGTAACTTCCATTTACACTGTAAACAATCAGCAAAAGGTTCGCTCTGTGAATGCAATAACAAGCATTTTCAAAAACTGGCTTTATTTTATTCACCCTTCAACCACTGATCATTAAAAGGAAATTTAAAATTACACTTTACAGCATCCATGTAAAAAAACAAACCTGGAAAGAGACATATATATATATATATATATATATATATAGTGCATTCCAGGGAATTATTCATGGTTTATATCATAAATTAAATCGGGAGAACAAGCCACAAATGCACAGTATATGTTGTCTTTTTTCATTTGCTTACAGCGGAATACAAAGGAAGCATGAAAATAATGAGGAGGAAAACAATGCAGCAGGCTGAAAAGAGCTATTCTAGATATTGTTGTTATATCATGTCACATTAATATTGTTATTCTCCTGACTTCTGAAAATAGAAAATGAATGAAAATGTAAACCGGAAGTTCCTCGGAAGTTCCTCACATAATTTAAAACGCAATGGGCTCGTTAGGAAAAAGGTGGATATGGGCGGTCAGATCATGACATAATAGAGATAGCAATGAAACCTTCCCTTGTAAAAATAGTGTGCGAAAATGTATTAAATGTGCACCTGTAGTATACTTTAATCTTAAATCTTAAAACAGTATTTTTAAAAATATGTATTACATAATCATTTTTGGTCGATTTGTACCCTTTTAAGAGGCAAGCAGTCAGCATTTCAACAATTATTCACAGGTGAAGCAACATCATGGATCAAGGTTGAATCACTATTGAATTTTGTTTTGATTTTTCAAATCGAATCAATGTAAATATGGCAATGTTGTTTCAATGTCTCTTCCATATCTTGTTAAACTTTCAGTGTTGACACATCTTTTGTTAACTTTTTTTTTTACAACAATTCAGAATTATTGATTTTTTTCCCCCACAGTGTTAAAACAACAGCTGACAGTGCTGTATTTCAACCATATTTCAAGGTCAGCTGGAAACACTTTAATTGCAAAAGAATGGGAAATATAAAAGGAATACATGAAGTTCAAGGTATGTTGCGAAAAAGGAGGTCATGGGCCCAGTCCACTTTGACATCAGTGCTAAGCCGCTGACCTTTGTGCCACGTGGGCTCATACACACCTGGTCCTGGAGTTCCCTGTCAAAAACAGGCAAAATGGCAAGGTTTTGAGAGACTTTTAACTTAATTTCACTCAAAAATATGTACTTCCTTCCTATATATGATGGTCAATACACTGGCTGTGGTGCTTTTCGGCCTTAAAACTGGTTTTGCTGTTGTAAAACAGGCATAGAAATGGAGCTTACAGAGTGCGCGCTGTACAGCCGTGGTACAGTAGACCTAAAGCAGGAAGTGACTGCAATGCCAGTGCTTGGCCTTGGGTTGTAATGTCCAGGTGCTGGTCCCTCCTTCTAAATCCGTCAGTGGAAGTCAATGCAACAAAAGAGAAATTACAGTTTTGTTTAATTAACCAGTTGATATAATAGTTCACCCAAAAATGATCCTTTTAGGACCTCTTTTATAATTTGGGGCCATATCAGTTTAAATCACCATCCACTTCCATTGTATGGAATAGAGCAGCTAGGACATTCTGTCAAACTTCTCCATTGTGTGTTACACCAGGCTGAACTATTTAAGATTTATTTAAGATCCAAAATCAAATTAGAAGATCGAATCTAAAAAAAAGCAATTCATCAGCTTTAGCTTTAATGCATATAAACACCAAGGCCTATTTATATGCTTTCAAAAGCATAGTTGAGAAGACGCCTCTGCTACAAAAGCTGTCTGCTATCATTATACGCCATTTGATTCCCCCGGCGGCCTCACTTGATCCAGCTGGCCTGTGCTGTGGTGTGTGTGTGTAGCGGGTTGAACTGTGCCGGAGGTGTTAATGCTGGCCGCAGGGGAGCTCGCTTCCCTCTGCCTACTTGCACATGAGGTCAGCTTCCGATGGTTTTAGAGCCCTCATGCCGTTGCGCCCTTCTTCTATGGGACGACCAGCCAGCTCGACATTCCCCTGGATAAGAGCGGATAGCTGTGCCATACTGCACATGTCTGTAGAGGCACTGAGCTATTATTTCATTAAGGGTGTGAGTCCTGTCCAGAAGAGCCAAATTCAACACCCTCCGCTCCAGCTACTCACAACTTGGCAAAGAAAAATATGATATTAGTAATTAAAAAAACTATTTCATTCTATTTTCAAATGTTGGATATGTGAAGGCTAAAATGACCCAGGAATGATAAGGTCTTTATAGTATCTCAGTGGTTCTCTTAGGTATGAATTAAGTTAAATGAAGAAGAAAGTTCTTACACCTTTCCCCTGATAGAAATACCCCTGTAATTATTAATGTCCCCTCTTGAGTTTTAGAGATCTTTTTCTAGACTTTTTTCATCAAATAACCTGAACTATGCTATCCACATTCATTTTATAGCTCTATATGCTTACTTTATGCCAACAACTGTCTTATTACTTGTGTCTATTTTTATATCTCCCAAGAAATACTATCAGAGGGTTCTGAGATTAGCACACAGCCTGATGTTACAGTCCAACAGCATTGGGACATGTTTCTGTTTGCATCACTCCACTTGTTTGTTTTTGTATGTTGCAGACAGACTCACTTCCAGAATAACAATTTCCTGATAATTTACTCTTTCATCCAAGATGTTCATGTCTTTCTTCAGTCGAAAAAGAAATTAAGGTTTTTTAGGAAAACATTCCAGGATTTTTCTCCATATAGTGGACTTCAATGGGAGGCGACAAGTTGAAGGTCCAAATTGTAGTTTCAATGCACCTTCAAAGGGCTCTACACAATTCCAGCTGAGGAATAAGGGTCTTATCTAGCGAAACGATCGATCATTTTCCAAAAAAATTAACATTTATCTACTTTTTAACAATAAATGCTCATCTTGGGCTAGCTCTGCGATGCACATGCATGTCTTCACGCATTGTGTAATCATGTTGGAAAGTTAATGCGCAGTTAGTTCATCGTCTGTATATTTTGGTTCAAAAAGGTAGAGTAAGGCAAAAAACTCCATCTCATCTTTTCCTCCAACTTCAAAATCGTCCGACACCGTTGTTTTACCTTTTTTTGTAAAGGGCGTATGACTTTCTTTGCATATTCGCTTTGTAAACACTGGGTCGGTTCTTCCGCCTATGTCACACATGCTAGTGCAAGATGAGCATTTGTGGTTAAAAAGTATATAATTTTTATTTACTTATTTTTTAGAAAATAATCTATCATTTCGCTATAAGACCCTTTTCGTGCAGAGCCCTTTGAAGCTGCATCGAAGCTACAATTTTGACCTTCAGCTCGTCAGCTCCCATTGAAGTCCATAATATGGAGAAAAATCCTGGAATGTTTTCCTCAAAAGCCTTAATTTCTTTTAGACTGAAGAAAGAAAGACATGAACATCTTAGATGACATGGAGATGAGTAAATGATCAGGAAATTTTTATTCTGGAAGTGAACTAATCCTTTAAACAAGGATTCATTCAGAAACAAAACAGGTGACTGTATTTATGAGTAAGTCGTTGAATTATTCAATTAACCAATTGTTCAAAAATGCAGACTCATCCACAATTAATAGAAGTATGAGTGAGTCATGCAATCATTCACCAATTTGTGCAATTGCATTGATTCATTCATGGACACAGTGGTTAATTATGCTTTTGGAACTATTTTTATTGGAAGAACAAAAAAGACCAAGCAATTGATTTGTGTCTAGCATGTAAGTTACTCAATAATAACCCCTTTTTAACTTTTAATATAGAAGAAATGTCAAACTCGATTGTGTTATTGGTTTGATTATCAGCAGGGCTGTGTTTACCTGCAGCCAAATCAGACCAACAGCACTCTTGTTCATGTGATATTCTGAAGAATGTTTTGGAAGAAACGTCTGGGGATCAGAAAGACTGAAATACCTGATTTCTTTTTACTGATTTTTGGCCAATTTACAGTCTGGGAGTTTGGAGTCAATGGTACTTGCTGAAATTCAGAGTCAGTCTGCAGATTTTGGCAGAAAATTGCGCAGTGTATGAAAGGACAAGACGTTTCAGACAAACAGACAGTCTTTTAGATTCGGACTGTGATTCTATCCAGTCAGAAGTTTTCAAACATGGCACATGTTTCTCCATAAGATTATTGTGTTCAGAAAGACTTGAAAGTCTGGTAGTGTGTGATCCTCACTCGTTTAGTGCATGATGCCTAGTATAACCATTTACAAAATTGGCAAGTGTATGATGTCTAGTGTTTTATATGTTCAGAAGAAGTGTTTTGTATATTACAGTCTTAAGCTATAAAAGATCATCCAGTGAGTAATAGAATTTGGCTGTTTGCTGTTGATCTGTCATCTTAAGAATAAGCTTGAGGTTTCTTAGCTACTTAACCTTTGACAAAACACTTGTCTTACATGAAATGACACCCTCTTACAACCACACAAAACCCTAATGTTCAACCTAATGAGACCCAGAGGATGATTTAGCATCCTCACTGTTCCGTCAACACTAGACAGCTGCCAGCACAGCTCGAATAACCAGCCAACACGCCACTGAAGCCATGGTGCATGAGGTGCAACACTGACGCACAGCAGTGAAACTCACTCACAGGAAACTAGATGTTTTAGAAAACATTCTGGTCAAAAACAGGAAAAGCATTTAATATACACATAATAGGTTAGGTTGAAATTTTTATGCTGAAACCGGACACTTACCGGGAGAAAGCTGACCCTCTGTACCACTGATCGAAACATCACGTGTCTGCAATAAGAGACCAGTGTCATAAGAGAAGACAATAAAATGGTGCAGACAGGCTGGAGGAGAGGAAAGAGTCAACAGACAGGTGAAACACTACAGGCCTCAACAATAGGTCAGGCTGTGATTCAGATTTGTACTTGTTCTGCTAATATTTTATTGGCCCCATCACAAAAATAATGCAATGTATTTATTTATTTATTTATATTCTCATTTGTGGTAAAATGGGCAGTTGACATGAAATTTACAGCACTTTTATCACTGTCCTGTCATGTGACCTTCTAAAATTCAGAAGGCTGTGGAGTACTTGGGTAACTGTATTTAATACTATTTTGTGGAACTTGTGTACTACTGAAACTGAATACTTCTACTTTTACTCAATCGCATTTTTTAAAGTAGTAAGTAGTCTTACCTTTCAGTTGCATTTTGAGCTAACGCATTTGACTGGTCATTATGAAGCAATATGTCCTTTCATTTCTTCTTATTTAGTGGGAAAATCTCCACTGTTTCTTGATTTCATCAGTAAATTTCCAAAGCTAAGAAAAAGTGTTAACTTTTTATTTAAGGCCTTTAAGAACAATTAAATTGAGTAAACTTTGAACGTTAGATATTTGGCAAGATACTTCAACGCTCAATTCATTAATTGCCTACATTAGTTAAAATATTTACTGAACTGGAGTTTTAGGATCTGAATGTTCCTCTACGTTTAACCAGTGTTAAATATACTGTATATATGTATATACAAACCCGATTCCAAAAAAGTTGGGACACTGTACAAATTGTGAATAAAAAAGGAATGCAATAATTTACAAATCTTATAAACTTATATTTTATTCACAATAGAATATAGATAACATATCAAATGTTGAAAGTGAGACATTTTGAAATGTCATGAGAGCTACACATTCCAAAAAAGTTGGGACAGGTAGCAATAAGAGGCCGGAAAAGTTAAATGTACATATAAGGAACAGCTGGAGGACAAATCTGCAACTTATTAGGTCAATTGGCAACATGATTGGGTATAAAAAGAGCCTCTCAGAGTGGCAGTGTCTCTCAGAATTCAAGATGGGAAGAGGATCACCAATTCCTCCAATGCTGCAGCGAAAAATAGTGGAGCAATATCAGAAAGGAGTTTCTCAGAGAAAAATTGCAAAGAGTTTGAAGTTATCATCATCTACAGTGCATAATATCATCCAAAGATTCAGAGAATCTGGAACAATCTCTGTGCGTAAGGGTCAAGGCCGGAAAACCATACTGGATGCCCGTGATCTTCGGGCCCTTAGACGGCACTGCATCACATACAGGAATGCTATTGTAATGGAAATCACAACATGGGCTCAGGAATACTTCCAGAAAACATTGTCGGTGAACACAATCCACTGTGCCATTCGCCGTTGCCGGCTAAAACTCTATAGGTCAAAAAAGAAGCCATATCTAAACATGATCCAGAAGCGCAGGCGTTTTCTCTGGGCCAAGGCTCATTTAAAATGGACTGTGGCAAAGTGGAAAACTGTTCTGTGGTCAGACGAATCAAAATTTGAAATTCTTTTTGGAAAACTGAGACGCCATGTCATCCGGACTAAAGAGGACAAGGACAACCCAAGTTTTTATCAGCGCTCAGTTCAGAAGCCTGCATCTCTGATGGTATGGGGTTGCATGAGTGCGTGTGGCATGGGCAGCTTACACATCTGGAAAGGCACCATCAATGCTGAAAGGTATATCCAAGTTCTAGAACAACATATGCTCCCATCCAGACGTCGTCTCTTTCAGGGAAGACCTTGCATTTTCCAACATGACAATGCCAGACCACATACTGCATCAATTACAACATCATGGCTGCGCAGAAGAAGGATCCGGGTACTGAAATGGCCAGCCTGCAGTCCAGATCTTTCACCCATAGAAAACATTTGGCGCATCATAAAGAGGAAGATGCGACAAAGAAGACCTAAGACAGTTGAGCAACTAGAAGCCTGTATTAGACAAGAATGGGACAACATTCCTATTCCTAAACTTGAGCAACTTGTCTCCTCAGTCCCCAGACGTTTGCAAACTGTTATAAAAAGAAGAGGGGATGCCACACAGCGGTAAACATGTCCTTGTCCCAACTTTTTTGAGATGTGTTGATGCCATGAAATTTAAAATCAACTTATTTTTCCCTTAAAATTATAGATTTTCTCAGTTTAAACATTTGATATGTCTTCTATGTTGTATTCTGAATAAAATATTGAAATTTGAAACTTCCACATCATTGCATTCTGTTTTTATTCACAATTTGTACAGTGTCCCAACTTTTTTGGAATCGGGTTTGTATATATTAGCTACTTTAGTATAATTTAAAGCTTGTGTAGTCTTATTTTAAATCATTTTATGCTATCATAAGGCCACGGCTCTAGAATTCATCTAAAACATTTAAACAAGTCTACAAAATGTAAATGTCTTGCAGAATTTAAAATGAACTAGTGATCACAAAGTTTATTTAAAATGTTGAGAAGAAATGGTGACAAGTTACAGGACCTAAGATAACTTATATGTCGATTTTAACCTTAACACTTTTTCGTCAATTATCTGTCAATATACGTATGTCTTTTTCCCACAATAAAAAAAGTGACAAATAATTTGCTATAACCGCTGGAAATGCTGTGTTTAAATCAGCAACAACAGTGTTCAGGTAAGTACATCATAGAAAGCAACAAGTGCAAATGCAATGGAAAGTGCCAAACTGTCAGACCAGCCCAAGCCGTTGGATTATCCTTTTAGTTGAGGCCTGCACTAAAGCATCTAAAGGCCATTCAGTGAACTGCCTGAGATTAAGGAAGAAACCAAGAATGAGATGGAAAAACGTGTGATGTTCTGTGACTAGGAGTGTGTGAAAGGGTGCTGAGCGTGATGGCTACTCACTTGCAGGGTGATTTGGGGACAGGCTTCTCCGTAACATCATAATGACCGGGTGAGAGGTTAATATCCTGCGTTAAACACACACAAACACTACATCAGCCAATTGTTTTGACACACTTATCCACATACTGAGTGTGAGCTCCAGCCACTGATTATCAGATAAATATTTTGCCTGTTTTTAGTGTCAGGTACCAAGAAACTTCAGCGTAATGCTGTTTACACTAAACGTATACATACATGTCATGGAATATAAGGCAGAACGTTGTAGCCACCTTGAGGAACATTTTAATGCTTAGAAATGATTGGGGTCAGGGGTGCAACAAACAAGTATTTGTTTACATTCAGCTGTCTTAATTAAAACTCGGTCACATTGTAATCTGTGCAAAGTTAATAGAAACCAATTCTGAACAGTTGTATTATTACCTCATCAGCTTTTTGAATCAATTTGTTGTAGACCAGAAACACCTACCGGCCGGAAAAGGGTGAGAACCAGAAAGGCATAAGTGACATTTCACCAACTTTACAGGAGAGCCAAAACTAAATTTTACCATAGTTTACCATACCACTATTTTACCATAGTTTGATCTAACTTTGTGTGCTGATTTCAATTGTTTATAATAAAAATTTGTACACTGCATGTGTGAACTGCGTTCATTCAGTTCACTGCATTTTGTTCTGTGAAATGCGTCTCAAGACCCTGCACATTTTTTTTGTTTGTTTGTTTCATTTCATTTCACTCCACTGTACTGCGTTCATTCGGCTCACTGGGTGTTTCTGCAACTATGGGCACTTTTGACTCTCCAAAATGTAAAAAAAGTAATAAAAAATACATATTTTACTTTAATACGTATAAAAAGGTAAACAAAATTGCATGGAGTCATTAAGATTTTAATCTGGAACATGTTTATTTTTTAATGTTTTTCAACTCTTACAAAATGTCCTTACCGCAAAGGTTACAATAACGTTCATTATATACATTTTTCTTTTTTAATTTCTATAAAAATGTAATATATTTCAATAGCTTTTTCAAATTGTGTGCAGTTTTGTAAATACTGATATTAAAAAGTAATATACAAAATAGGGGATTTCATGGTTTTCTCTATGCCATGTACAATTTAGTAATCTTAGATGTCAGTTGTTTCCATACACACTAAAGATAACATAAATATAGCTTTTTATGACAGATGTTGCCATTTCAATGTGTAAATCATCTCAACTTAAGTTTAAATAAAATTATGAAAAAAATTAATAAATAAAGCAGAGCTGCGGTAATGACATCTTGTGTCGGTAAGGACACATTGTTAAAGTACCATGAAATCAAAAACAGGCTACTGTAGAGAACAACAGTATAAAAGAAACAAAACACATATAGACTGAATATTTGTAATTTAATATACAGTAAACCTTGAACTTGTCTCTACCGAAACACCTAAATTTGCTGTGGTAAAGACATGTTGCGGAAATTACATTTTTGCTAATATTGCAGCTAATTGGCAGCTAGCAAGGTCTACTACATTAGTTTTGACTCTTAGCATCTTAATATACATGAATTAAACAGTAATATACATTTATTTTTAAAATGTAGTTCAAAGTACAGAATTACTAAGCTGTATGGTAAGGAGACACAATGAATACTGACACAGAAAAGATATTTACCTTATATTTTTGGGATCTTGTGAGTGAGGTAGTGAGGTGGCCCAATCTGTCAGCAATGTGCTCTGCTAATTTTTGTTTCCATAGAAACTAGACTTGTTTGTCTTTGATAAAATGTCATAATAAAAGCCTTTTTTCATTGTTGCGGTAAGGACTCAAAAGTGTGGGACAGGCACATTTAGTTGAAAAAAAAAAAAAGATCAGTAAATAATACCAAAAAAGTGTAAGATGCTGTAAATTAATATGTATATTAAACAATTCCATTTGAAATAGTCAAATTGTAATTCAATTAGCTTATTTTACATATCTCAACATTGTGCAGTAGCCCCTCACTTCAGAACAAAGATCCAGGGGGCGGGGTTGGATCCACATCTAGGGGTGGAGACAGGTATGTTTAAGTAAATGTAAGGTGGGAGGAGTGGGATCTAGATCCAACCACGCCCCCTGGATCTTTGTTCTGCAGTGAGGACCATCTCACATTGTGACCAGTGTTGTGGGACATGCTTCATAATTTTATATTAAATCACATTAATCATTAATTATATTTTTTGTCAAGGTGTGTAATGACACTGAATATATTTATAAAGCATCATATGACAAATTTTAACATAAATCTAAAATTTCACTGCTGGGACTTAAAGGTGCCCGTAGTTGCAGAAACACCCGTGAACAACTGACCTATAAACGGTAAACCTATACCGCGGACAGATGGACTAGTAATGCACTGTATGGTGAGAGACCGTTACGGAAAGTTACATTCTCATCGAATCGCAGGAAAACAAGGTAAACATGATTTCACCAAGTGCAGCATGTTCCTGGATCAACATCCATATTGATCCTGGAACAACATACCAATCAATCAATCAGAATTTATGGATACCTTTACAAGAAATGTCAATTTTAGCCTTACAACCAGAGTTAGGTGCTTCTACACCCTTGTTATTCAACCATCATCTCCCTCTGATTTTAGGCATATATTATGGGTAGGGTTAGGTTTAAGGGTAGGTCTATATTTTTGGACAATAATTTTGATCCTGGATCAACAAAAGATGTTGATCCCACGAACATGTCTTGCTTGGCAAAATCACGGTGACCGGAAAAGAACCATGGCAAGGGAAATGTCACCCACATTTAAAAATAAAATAAAATAGGGGCATACATGGTTACTGACATTGAGAATTTAGAAATGATGTGTTGAAATGCTGGTGATGTCAGGGCACAGGCCGGGCCGCCACTGATTTCGGTGACTGACTGACCTTATCCCTGAGGCCCAAAGTGTGGATGTCCGGTCTGGGGCAGCTTTTGAAAGAGCAAGTTGCCTGGCGCCGCAGAGCCTCATTGGTTGAGTCGGTGAAGTTATATGCCCCAGGCAATAGCATGTCCCCTCGACGCACAGTCAACATGAGGGTGTTTCGCTCTGGGCCTTTGAAGCTATATGTCCTAGGCACAGGGTTAAGTCCCATCTCCTCTATGAAGTCCCGAATGTGGTAACTGCCAGGAATGGGATAGTCCTGGTGGAAGAAAGAGGAGACCTTTTTTATGCCAGTTTCACGCCTAACATGATTCCTGGGGTTAGTAAACTGAATATTATGTGCTTTTGTAACATAGGAAATCCACATTCACATCCAAATGGCTGTAACCTGTTAATATGAGAACCAAAATAAATACAAGCTGCTTTCATGTGTGCTTTGAAACAGGCCTTATTTTTGAGACAGAGGCCACTTGTACACCAAAAATGCACATAAATGTCATAAGTGTTTCAGAACAAGTGTTCTTGTTATTTTTAATTCTTTGCTGGATATTTCATAAAATATCACCTACCTTAATAGTGTTTCTCCACCAACCACTTCTGTCAGTGTACATTTCTTTCTGTTTCAGAATAAAAACAACTTTTTTCAAAATTTAAGTTTAAAATAACTTTTTTTTTTTTTAAATAATTAAAATCTTTTGTAAAATTATAAATGTGACCCTGGACCACAAAACCAGTCTTAAGTCGCTGGGGTATATTTGTAGCAATAGCCAAAAACACATTGTATGGGTCAAAAATATCGATTTTTCTTTTATGCCAAAAATCATTAGGATATTAAGTAAAGATATTTTGTGAATTTCTTACCTTGAATATATCGAAACTTCATTTTTGATTAGTAATATGCATTGCTAAGAACATAATTTGCACAACTTTAAAGGCGATTTTCTCAATATTTAGATTTTTTTGCACTCTCAGTTCCAGATTTTCAAATAGTTGTATCTCAGCCAAATATTGCGTATTTATTCAGCTTTCAGATGATGTATAAATCTCAATTTCGAAAAATTGACACTTATGACTTGTTTTGTGGTCCAGGGTCACAAATGCGTTTGCTGTCACTTGATCAATTGAATGCATCCTTGCTTAGTAAAAGTATTAATAAATGAAAAAAATAATAATTATTATAAAAATTCCTTATCGTCCTCAAACCTTTGTAGGTGCACATTGATCCAACTCAGATCAAACACACCTTAACAAGTTAATCAAGGTCTTCAGGACTGTTAGAAAATTACTATAGGGTGTGTTTGGTGAGGGTTGGAGCTAAACCCCTTAAACTCTGCAGGACTGAAGATCCCTGCACAATAGACAAATATTGTCTTCCAACGCAGTAAATGTGAAAACTTACCCCATCTATACATTTTCCTTTGGGTAATGTTTTCTCTCTTCCTGTGGTCATACTTCTGTCGTTCCTGTTTGTCTTCTGTAACAGACACCTCAACGACAAGAAGCGTTGCTTAGATACTTACACTATTTAACTATTAATCAAGAGTACTGAATACACAAGTTCTGCTATTTGTTTGCTCCCTTATTCGTTAGTTACATTTACTGATTTTGTTTGATATTGCAAAAAAAGAATCTTGATTAGTTTGTACATCAAAATTCTGAAATTTCAATCTAAATTCAGTCATTTTTTTTCTTTTCTTTCCAGACTAGATCATCTGAGCTGCTATTTTATTCATTCTGTATGTATATATGTGACCCTGGACCACAAAACTAGTCATAAGTATAGCATGAGTATTTTTGTAGCAATAGCCAACAATACATTGAATGGGTCAAAATGATTGATTTTTCTTTAATGCCAAAAATCATTAGGATATTAAGATCATGTTCCATGAAGATATTTTGTAAATTTCCTACTGTAAATATATCAAAATGTAATTTTTGATTAGTAATATGCATTGCTAAGAACTTCATTTGGACAACTATAAAGGTGATTTTCTCAATATTTAGTTTTTTTTGCACCCTCAGATTCCAGATTTTCAAATGGTTATATCTCAAACAAATATTGTCCGATCCTAACAAACCACACATCAATGGAAAGCTAATTTATACATTATGATTTATGTATAAATCTCAATTTCAATGAATTGACCCTCATAACTGGTTTTGTGGTCCAGGGTCACATATGTGTCCGATTCAATTTCTCATAAAGAATCGTAAATTAAACAACTGAGTTCTCCAAAAAAATCAGCAAAACTTTGAACGGGATCTATTGAATCTAGGTTGCCGAAACTATATAAAATAGTTTTATTTATATAAACGTTGTATGCAAGAGGCATGTGACGCATGCGTTTGTCACACATGAATAACAGCAGAGAAGGCAGCTCTCTCTGGGAGTTTAGGGCAGAATGTTCTGCGCTGTTGCTAGGTGACCAGGAACACATGCTTCTAACAAGCAACTGAAGGGCCCAGTGTTTACGGTTTGTCAGAGCTGTCTCTCGTACCAGTGCACTTCAACATTGACATACCGTGAATAACCAAGCCATGCTTCACGGCTTACTGCTATTATTGTAATGAGCTCATGAAAAAAAAAAGAAAGAAAAAAAAAGAAAAAAAAAAGTGTAACATACTTTTTTGCTCTGTATTGCCCAAAACGCTCCTCTAGTGGTAGTCTAGAAAATCTTCATACCAAATGCATGCATGATGCTTTATAGGGGTCTAATAACATAGCTAATATTGTGTAACACTAGGTCTTACATACGCCAAAGATACATAAAAACAACTAGTCCCACAGCTAAACTTCTGAATAACACGTATTCATAGTCAATGGAAAAATGACTTACAACAATTGTCATTCAAGAGTACTTTAATGAGCTTTTTTGACATGGAGGCCTCACCCCAGTCCTATCCTGTGAATACACATTTGTCCAACTGACTCAGAGACGCACTGAATAGTGATTTACAAATGAATCATTTCAACTATTACAATAAATATTGTAAACATCTCGGTTAAATTAATGGTTTCAAACCACTAAAATCAGCTCTGGGATGCATAATGATTAACATAAGAGTTTTTAATTAGAGGGCTAAAAGATGCATCGCAAACAAAGAAACTTTTCAGTATGGGTAAATAGTAAATTTTATTGGAAAACAAATATACAACTTGGAATGGACTATCTGAGGCATGACAATGCCATTAAGCGGCTTTTAAAAAAAAAAAAAAGAAACGAAGAAGTAAAGAAAGAAAAAAATAGTGTGAATAAAACATTAAAAAGCATTGTAAGATTCAAACAAGTTCTTGGTATAGAACAGCAGATACAAAAAGAGTTTATGTACGAGTATCTTGTAGATACACCCGTGTCTTTTTTTTTTTTTTGCAGTAGTGCAATGCTGAGAAATTTCATATATATATTATATACTTTGTCCATAGTCCATGCAGAGTTACTCCTCTACATTGATGCCATGCCAGCGTCGCTGCCAAGAGACAACCAGCTGGCAGGTCTCCACTCTTGCTACGCATGAGGAGGGCAGACAGACGTGACGTGAGGTTTTTTTGCACGTCACAACCCCCTCTTCGCGGCAACAAGCACCTGATCGTGTAACCGCACCGCCACTCCAAAAACACGATGACAGCAAAAGAAAGGGACATGAGGACTGAAGATCCTATGCAGTTTACATGCAGTTCCTTTGGACAGCCGGGAGGAGGAAGGGGAGGGGACTTAACGTTTTACAGATAAATTAAACAGAAAAAAGGCAAATTATTTATAGAAGAGAGAGGATCTGTACAAGGCCTTCATTTCGCCGTCATCATCTGTACAAATTCTGTGGAGACAGAGAACGTGTCAGTCCGTTTCCGAAAGATGACAAGATTTCATACGTGAAGTAAAGTTGCATCCTGACACAACGGCTACAAATGACATTTTGCTGGTTGGATGGTAGCCAGCCCAAAGTGGAATCTTTTTGGCCCAAAAATCCCAATTAAACAAACCACGTTCTGATAAGCTGTGATCGTGCATTCTCACTTTTGTTGAGGACAAGTTGCTATAAATCAACTTCACAATGAACTCACCTTCGTAGTTAACCTGTCCGTCTCCGTCAATGTCTGCTTCTCTGATCATCTCATCAACCTCTTCGTCGGTCAACTTCTCTCCGAGGTTTGTCATGACGTGACGCAGTTCAGCTGCACTGATGTAACCATTCCCATCCTAAAGCACAGGATATCCAGGTCAGCGACTGCACGTGACTTTATGTGTGGCGCTATTCTGGAACAGGACGAGCTTTACCTTATCAAAGACACGGAATGCTTCTCTGATCTCCTCCTCACTGTCTGTGTCCTTCATCTTCCTCGCCATCATGGTCAGGAACTCTGGGAAGTCTATCGTCCCATTTCCTGTGCAGAAAGCAGAAGTATTTATTTAGACAAGCCCCAACTTTTAACATTCAACACTTGGGTCGAGGATGGATGCACGCAGTCGTCCTTACCATCAGCATCCACTTCATTGATCATGTCTTGCAGCTCAGCCTCTGTTGGATTCTGTCCGAGCGAGCGCATGACAGTACCCAGCTCTTTGGTTGTGATGGTGCCATCGCCGTCCTTGTCAAAGAGTGAGAAAGCCTCTTTGAATTCTGCGAAGGGTGACAAATAAATGAAACAGGACCTTGTATTAACAGAATCTCCCAAAGATAAACAAGCACTGAACACAAAGACACACAGAGGAACCAGTGGGGCCAGTTCCGAAGAAGGGATGCCCTTTACACATTCACTTCCAAAACAAGCTCTTTCAGATATTAATGCAAAAGAAGCTCGAAGCCATAAAGCATTTAAAGTCAACATGAAACATACTGACTTTGTTTACATTAACAAAAGTTCCTGGTCTTAATGAACGATTCATCAGTGCCTGTTGTTCTAAAGAAAACAATAAGGCTTCATTCTGGAAAATAACAGCCACTTTTCCAATCAAACCAACAACATCCTGATGTATATTTGCTTTCACTAAAAATTCATGCTGCATTCAGAAAAACATATAATTTTGGAAGCAAACAGGTTGCAAACCAAGTTTCATGTCAGCTTTAAAATCTAGGGTCAGAGACACAACTAACACAAAGCAACAGCAAAGCTGTCCATACTCACAATGAACATTACAGTGTGCACAAAAAAAAAAAAAAAAACTCTGCATACATGCCTGCATTGCTACAATAGTCTGTAATTTTCAGTTTATTACGCAAGGCACATGCAGGAAGAACATGTGTGACACCCAAACTAGAACAGGCTTGAATGACTAAAATGGAAAACAAAAGTCCCAGACATCAATTCCTCTAAAGAGAAAAGTGACGCATCTATGTAAAAATGCCAGTGGCTGCTACAATTGCCTGTCCCCGCGCAAATGAAACCTTACCCTGCTTCTATGCAAACCATCGACTCTTAGGCATGGTTTCTATTGAGATCCAGCACTTCTGACCTCGTTCTGTTCCTATGGAGACCCGCTGAACCATATGGAGATCCAACGCTGTGACCCCATTGAGCTGATATAGGATCTAGACTTCAGAGTAGTATGGAAACACTGTCGTGACCTCACACGATCTCCAGGGAAACACACTTCAGTGACTAGGTCTCGATGGATAAACCACCATGACCTCATTGTCACTATAGTGACCGACCACAATGACATAAATGGTTTCACAGCCTTTCTGTTTGAGGCTCTCAACTGTAATCGCACAACCACGATTAAAACACTAGTCAAAAAACAAAAGGCGTGTGTCCTGAAAGTGAGAGGTTTTCACATCCATTTTCTTCCAATGCCTTTAGAATAGATTGGATGGCCTTTGCACGTAACACCAGAAACATGAACCCTGAAATATTTCTGTTGACAAACGAGCACAATTCTAGCTCACATAAGATATACAGAGAAAAAAGCATTCACAAATGCACAAAAATTTAACACTTGGCTACTAAAGCTACCCAAATAAGCCAAAACACCCTAGAAATGCATTATAATGACAGCATGTCCCACCCATACAAGTCCATCATGATACTAGAACCTGCAATATCAGGTCATAAATGACTCGAACTGAACAGCGCCTGGTGAAACAGTAACTTCACGTCAAAGCCATCGAGATGTTCAGTCCAACAGGGACACACCCTTGTTCCTCGGTGCCTGCAGTTACTAACTCTCTCCAACAGAGAAGAGGGTGTGCTCATCGAAAACTACAACTAGCCCCGGAATTACTCATTCACTTAGTCTTAAACACTGGTGTTACAGGCTTCCCACCACAACAGCCTGTCCATTCATTCGGGGAATGTGTCCCGACCGAGTCTCAAGGCTCGCCATAAAAGGAAATAAGATAAATCCACGGAGAGAGGGGGGCGGAGAAGGGGGTAAAACCACGGGAATCCACACCACCGGCCACGTGCAAGTGGACAGGAGGGGGGGGATGTCTTACCGGCAATCTGCTCTTCTGTCAACTGGTCAGCCTGCAAAGGAGAAAAAGAGAAGACGCACACTGAAAACAAGGATGACACCTCATCTAAAAATGTACAAATCAGACATCAGAAAACATATACTGATCCATTATTAATTGTAATATCGGTGGCTTAAAACATAGACATCACAAAATATCTGATTCTCTTCTGTTAAAGGAATAATTCACCCCAAAATTAGACAGAATGACAGCCTCAGTCACCATTCGCTTTCATTATGTGGGGGAAGCAATGAAAGTAAACGTCGACTGAGACTGTCAGACCCTTACATCTCCTTTTGTGCTCCAAATTAGAAAGTCAATCAGTCTTATGGATTTGTAGCAACATGAGTGTCAATAAATGACAGTTTTCATTTGGGGTGAACTAACTTATCCCTTTAATACCAACTGCAGAAGGTGGCGCAGTCCCTCTCCACTGCTGGTTAAAGTCTTTGTACTGCTTTATTCATTTAAAGATCGTCAAATTCAAAGACCACAGATGTCAAATGCTTTCCATATAAGTGTTTGATAACGAGCATATATTCAAACATGAGCTAGCGCGAGAGAAATGCGCCATATTTGCAGCTGACGCGCCTGTATTCGCTATCAATGAAGCTTTTCCAAGCTGTTGCTTTAAATTATTTCACGTTACAGCAAGAACTGAATATTTAACTTAGATAATTGATGTTTACATACGAAATTAAATGTATACGCCTACATAAAGCCCAAGGAAGAAGACTGCTTGCTACTAAACCATATCACTCCCATACAGGAAAATTATATACAGCCATCCAATTTCAAGGAACTGTATGCTGACTGTAACGCGCATTATTTTATTTATGCTGACTATAATAACTGCGTTTTGCACCAAATAAACGATGACGTTAAAATATAACAGTTTTACTCACCATCGCGCTGTTTTAACAGATGTATCTCCACACAGAACAACAGTCCGCAGCTGGCAAACAAACAGGATGCACTCAAACAGAGCTTGACGCGCCTCTAAAGAGAAAAGTGACGCATCTATGTAAAAATGCCAGTGGCTGCTACAATTGCCTGTCCCCGCGCAAATGAAACCTTACCCTGCTTCTATGCAAACCATCGACTCTTAGGCATGGTTTCTATTGAGATCCAGCACTTCTGACCTCGTTCTGTTCCTATGGAGACCCGCTGAACCATATGGAGATCCAACGCTGTGACCCCATTGAGCTGATATAGGATCTAGACTTCAGAGTAGTATGGAAACACTGTCGTGACCTCACACGATCTCCAGGGAAACACACTTCAGTGACTAGGTCTCGATGGATAAACCACCATGACCTCATTGTCACTATAGTGACCGACCACAATGACATAAATGGTTTCACAGCCTTTCTGTTTGAGGCTCTCAACTGTAATCGCACAACCACGATTAAAACACTAGTCAAAAAACAAAAGGCGTGTGTCCTGAAAGTGAGAGGTTTTCACATCCATTTTCTTCCAATGCCTTTAGAATAGATTGGATGGCCTTTGCACGTAACACCAGAAACATGAACCCTGAAATATTTCTGTTGACAAACGAGCACAATTCTAGCTCACATAAGATATACAGAGAAAAAAAGCATTCACAAATGCACAAAAATTTAACACTTGGCTACTAAAGCTACCCAAATAAGCCAAAACACCCTAGAAATGCATTATAATGACAGCATGTCCCACCCATACAAGTCCATCATGATACTAGAACCTGCAATATCAGGTCATAAATGACTCGAACTGAACAGCGCCTGGTGAAACAGTAACTTCACGTCAAAGCCATCGAGATGTTCAGTCCAACAGGGGACACACCCTTGTTCCTCGGTGCCTGCAGTTACTAACTCTCTCCAACAGAGAAGAGGGTGTGCTCATCGAAAACTACAACTAGCCCCGGGAATTACTCATTCACTTAGTCTTAAACACTGGTGTTACAGGCTTCCCACCACAACAGCCTGTCCATTCATTCGGGGAATGTGTCCCGACCGAGTCTCAAGGCTCGCCATAAAAGGAAATAAGATAAATCCACGGAGAGAGGGGGGCGGAGAAGGGGGTAAAACCACGGGAATCCACACCACCGGCCACGTGCAAGTGGACAGGAGGGGGGGGATGTCTTACCGGCAATCTGCTCTTCTGTCAACTGGTCAGCCTGCAAAGGAGAAAAAGAGAAGACGCACACTGAAAACAAGGATGACACCTCATCTAAAAATGTACAAATCAGACATCAGAAAACATATACTGATCCACTATTAATTGTAATATCGGTGGCTTAAAACATAGACATCACAAAATATCTGATTCTCTTCTGTTAAAGGAATAATTCACCCCAAAATTAGACAGAATGACAGCCTCAGTCACCATTCGCTTTCATTATGTGTGGGGGGGGGGGAAGCAATGAAAGTAAACGTCGACTGAGACTGTCAGACCCTTACATCTCCTTTTGTGCTCCAAATTAGAAAGTCAATCAGTCTTATGGATTTGTAGCAACATGAGTGTCAATAAATGACAGTTTTCATTTGGGGTGAACTAACTTATCCCTTTAATACCAACTGCAGAAGGTGGCGCAGTCCCTCTCCACTGCTGGTTAAAGTCTTTGTACTGCTTTATTCATTTAAAGATCGTCAAATTCAAAGACCACAGATGTCAAATGCTTTCCATATAAGTGTTTGATAACGAGCATATATTCAAACATGAGCTAGCGCGAGAGAAATGCGCCATATTTGCAGCTGACGCGCCTGTATTCGCTATCAATGAAGCTTTTCCAAGCTGTTGCTTTAAATTATTTCACGTTACAGCAAGAACTGAATATTTAACTTAGATAATTGATGTTTACATACGAAATTAAATGTATACGCCTACATAAAGCCCAAGGAAGAAGACTGCTTGCTACTAAACCATATCACTCCCATACAGGAAAATTATATACAGCCATCCAATTTCAAGGAACTGTATGCTGACTGTAACGCGCATTATTTTATTTATGCTGACTATAATAACTGCGTTTTGCACCAAATAAACGATGACGTTAAAATATAACAGTTTTTACTCACCATCGCGCTGTTTTAACAGATGTATCTCCACACAGAACAACAGTCCGCAGCTGGCAAACAAACAGGATGCACTCAAACAGAGCTTGACGCGCCTTTAATGGTCGCTTATAAACTCCTCCCCCTGCTTTCTCTCCATCCGCCAACACACTTCCTTCCCTATCAGAAACTATCGTCAAAAATGTCACTATTATGATGCGCGAACGTGCAGTACAGAGTACCGTGGATCTTATACGATAGCGACGTGTTCAAATCGCGAAGATGTGCCATATGCAGCGAGGTGGACCTGTTTTGAGCGGAACTAACTAACCGGCGGACTCATACATTCTGCTAAAGTGTGATGCGGCAATAGCAGTACTGTACGCTATGGCCAAGAGAGGCGGCTTCTGATTGGTCCATTCGTAGCCGCAATGCGTCACTCGCTAAGATCCGAGTAGAGCTGCATTCCCAGCTAGACTCACTCACTACACATCAGGGTCAGAAATTAACCAGGGCTCGTGGCAGGAATGCCATGGAAAGTGACAAATTTAATCAACTATTTAAAATATTAGGGGGGAATCTATGATTTTGATGAATTTTATATATTTAATAATATTATTTTCTAGACTTATCACATTTATTATGTGTTGACTGAACCTAAATTGTTATGATGCAATGAAAACTGGCTTGGAAATCAACACCCTAATGTTGCCTATTAATAATAATAATTAAAAAATAAATTGTTGACACTACAACAAGTCATGCACGTGGAGATAGTTTAGCATTTAAGCATCAAGTGATCTAAGACACATTTAAAGGTTTTATTTTTTATTTTATTTTGGTGATATAAACTGCAATCAAGTTAAATAAAAGATTGTTCAAACTGAGCAAATGATTCACTACAATCATTACGAGTGGTAAGCAATGAGGAGAAGCAAAAATGTCTTCACATATTCAGGATTGAGCCCCATAATGCATTATTAATCAAATCATCAAAAAACATCACGGTCAACCGCTAATCTGAATATTGTGGTGAACGTGTCGTTATCAATACAACTTTTTGAAAAATGTATTAAATGTATAGTAGGCTAGGCTGCAGAGCATTGCATGTAATATTATGCCTTTAATGTAATCAATGAAATAAAACATGGTTGAACTGATCCCGCTCTGTTAAAAGGATTTGAACATTAGTTATGGAGTGCAATCCACTTAATTTCTTTATCAGATTGATTTGGCAAGGTTGGCCCGCTGCAAGCTTTGCAGAAAGTCTGCCTATAATGTTTTATATATGGCATGAAGAATAAAGCATTTAGAAGCATTGACAATTAAAAGCCCCTGTAACGATTCAGATCCCATTAATAGTAGCCTACATATAAATCAACTGAAGAAGAATAAAATTTGGCTTGATTGCAATTAAACCGTATGGTTATGGAGATATAAAACATCTCACTGTATTAGATCCATAGCTCCTCTTAACAGGTTATGCGCAAGTGACTGACGGTGACTGATGTGTGTATGCTTTCGGCGTGCATGCAATCGAGTGTAACATCAGCTGAGACAGGCTCATCTAGCGTTATGTCAGATGTGGCATAAGGAGCAGCAGGTTTGTGGGCACACGTGCAGTAGACTCTAGGCCTGCTTGTGCTCACTGAATGCATGGGAGTATCTGATGGCCTGCTTCTCTATGCTTGGCTGCCTGGCTCTCTCTCTCCCACTGGCCACCTGTCTCTGGACCAAGCCCAGGGAAGCTGCAGGTGGGAGAGAGTGGAAACTCCAGGGTCAGTTTGAGAGTAGTGCAACAGGCCTCGTAGCAAAACATGAGGTTTTTGTCCATGCAATGAAAATCAGGGACCAGAGTTGTTCTGGAAATCACTGACTTTCACTGCATGGAAAAAAAATACTTGAAACATTCTTCAAAATATCCCCTTTTGTGTTCTGCAGAGGAAAGAAAGCCACATGGGTAAGTTTTCCAATCAACAATGTAGCTTTCTGCCTAAGTACCATAGTACAACGCAGTGTCAGAGAAACTAACTAGCAAGTCATGACTGTGTCCTTAAAACAGGAAGGAACTTTGTCATAGCTGTAGTTGATGTTGGTTAGAACTGTTTTTAATGACCTCAAGCAGGTTGTGGTATGATAACATGATAACTTCTCCATTCAAGATCAAATTAATGTCAAATTACAATCATGGCATCTGAGGAATGTTTTGCTATTGTTCTCTGTTGTTTTGTTGTATTTTTGTGGGTTTCCTTACTAGCAAGTATGCACACATGCATTCCTCAAAAACACAGTTTTAATTCTCTTAATATACTGAAAGAATGAAATTGATTATTATGGAATGAATGATCACGATTGTACATGTTAACTTGCTTACTTTGCTCAAGTGCATGATCTATTTAAGTTTTCTAATCACAGGTTGAGAGCTGTAGTTCCAACCACACAACTTTGCGATGCTGTTTGTGAATGTTTGTTAGAACTATGGATTTTGGAAACACCGCCCTGCTGAAAAAAACAACAGAACCCTGCCCAAAATGGGAATTGTATTGGTTTTAATGGAAACTATAATGGTGTCTACTGGTATGTGATGGATTCTATTGGTGGGATGTTATATCCTATTGGAAAAATGCCCAAAACACACTATAAAAAGGAATTTTGTAATGGTTTTACTGGAAAAAGCGAATGGTTTATAATGGTATTTTAATGGAAACCATTGGAATTTCTGCGATGGTTTCTATTGGGCTTCTATTGTTTTTTTTAGCAGGGCGAATCATTGAACTGTGTTGGTAATTATGGAACTTGTGACTAGTTGGCTAATATGCTTTAGAGAAATGCATCTCTGGTTTGGAACAAACATAAGTGCAATTAAAGCAGAATTTTCATTTTTAGGTTCATGAAAGAACCTTTAATATGCTAGGTTCTAATATGAACCTTTTACCACACCAAAGGTTCTAAAAATAACTGCCAAATAACCAGTGGATCATTATAGAACCTTTAAGTTCAACTTTGAACCTTTCTGTTAGCTAGAAGTTCATATTTGCACTTTAAAGTTCTTTATTGAACTCTGAAGGTTCAATCGCTTCTAAGAGTTGTACCCCTTTAAACTGACCGCAACATGTTCACAGATTGCATAATTAGTATGAAATTGTTGGTTCATAAATAGATGAAAACATTCACACACAAACAGGAAGCTTACAATCTGCACCCAGCCATATGTATAAACACACACAGACACACACATACAGTACACAAGCACACCATTTAGCAATCCTTATAAGTAACTGCTTCAGTGTCCACTTGGCACTCGCCACCGTCTCTGCTGCCTAATCCCCAACACAGTGGCGTCTATTCATTCAAATCTGTTTTTCTACACTGGGATTGCAACTCATAGAGAAGATTATGCAACAAAGAAAGGAGAAACATCATAAAGGGCCTTGCTATATTAATCACAAGGGGAAGATAAGCTGGATTCAGAATGAGCACGAATGCACAGTCTTGAAGAAGAAACAAACATATTTGTAACAATGGCTAAATGTTAACATGTTCTAAGGCTTTCTGTGTATTACAGCTTTGAATGAGATCCTCTTGCTTAATATAAAGATGTTTTAAGATGCTTTTTTATTAGTGGAAGTTCTTCACCTGTACTCCAACATACTGGGGGTTTGTTTCAGGTCAGAGTTTAATGTGAAAATAACCAAATAGATGTATAAAATTGGTCCTTGAAATATTTTATATAGCAAAGGACTATATATTATAGAATTATGTTATTAAACTGATCCTGCCTTCTGATTAGTCAATACAGAATTCCAGCCTTGCTAAAAAAAAAGTTATGTTTGTCTTTATATTTTATGTATGTAACCATTTTATAAAAGCAAGGCACTCAAGGTTGTGCTGTATTGTGAATATATAGTCACCTGCGCTTTGTTTTGTTTGAGACTTTTGTTATTTATACATTTTAAAGTTCTTATTCTGGATGTTAACTGGTCAATACAGATTTCCATTCCATCAGTCACCATAGTGACCAAATATTGACCTTAAATAGCTAACAGATTTACTTATTAAAATAAAGATTAGCCTACATAAAAAAGTCATAACAAAACAGAAGCAGACAGATATTTTCTTTCATATTGTGATGTACAACCAAGTGAAACCGATTATTGAAAAAGGGAGGTTGGGACATGGTTTTGTACATCAGTTATTGATTGGATTGAGCTAAATCTGAATGCATGCTTGCAGTCGATTGTATGGAATGGGGCAAAGTTTAACCAGACTGAATGATTCTGGATACATCGCCAGAGAGATGTCTGTTGTTTCACCAGATTACAATTACACGGTCAAGATGAAACATGCATGGATTAATCATTCACAATAAGACCAACAACATTCATTTAGAAAATAGAAGTGAAAATTTATACATACCTACTTTAATTTGTAATATACCTGTCACTCTGCACCTATTCTCTGTGACTTCTACAGATAAATGAAAATCTAATTAAATTCATATGCTTTTGAGAGCAATATTGTCATGAAGGCACCATTGTGGGTGTTAAGAATTTCAATCTCATGCTATTTTGAGTTAATGTGGCAGTATGCTTTGAGCATGTTTGAACGTAAACCTGCATGACGTGTTTGCCCTACAATAGTTTTGGGTAGTGCTTGAGCGATGGTACCATACGTGGGCTGGAGTGTGAAGGCAAGTCGTTTATGTATATACTTCTCTAAATGTGTTGTTCTCTTGAAATGACTCACTCTTCCATGTTTTTTTTCAAGCCCATTTATCCGCTCGGCGCTTGGCTCTTCTCTTGTGAAGCATGCAGAAATGTGCCACTTCAAGGAAGGGAGGCCTTATCTGCCACAGAACATTCCAGATCTTTACAGAGTTCTCATACCTTGAGCATTTCTAGGCAAGACAAGGCAAGACTACACAGGGTCGGGCACTCAAAAGACATCGCAGAACACCTCTTTACAGGAAGAAGACTGCATATTTCTCCTCTTAAGGGCAAATGTTGAGAACCGTGAGGCACGCTCAGGTTTGTTCGCTGCAGGAGTCTTCATCAAAGGGCTTGTGGGAGTGGATACTGAGGCCAGAGCAGGTGTCTGGGTGTGGATGTCCACCTGTGTAACTGGAGGTTGTGTCGTCTTTAATTTATGAAGCCTGACAATGCTGGAGGGGATAGAGTTGGTTTTCAGGGGTGTATGAGGATGTTAAACTCAGCAAGAATGTACAGTGGTGGTTTCAGATGGTAATACCATGGTATTTTTGATTTGTACCATGGTATTTAATGATTAAAATATTCATGTAGCATGTTTACATATTACTGCAAGAATACCATCCAAAAAACAAGCTATTGTGGCCAAAAAATTAAGAATACTTGGTAACATTTTAGTAAAGGGACCAATTCTCAGTTGCTTATTAGCATGCCTATTATTAACATATTGGCTGTTTATTAGTACTAATTGTCACAAACGGGTCAGAAACAAACAGGTAAGTGATACAACAGGATGGTTTATTGACAGGTAATGCTGATCGTGTGGAGAGAAAGGCAGGTGAGTATCTTGACACTTTGCACAATACTTAGTCTTAGCTGGGAACTGAAGTGAGTCTCTTTCACAGGATCGATGGAGGTCGGGAACCAGAGATGACTGGATACTTCGCTGGAGGATCGCAGGAGAAACGTTGGAGAACTATAAGGTAAATATACACAGGTTAGTGCACACAGGGTCTGGTGACGGTTCGGGGTAGTGAACTGTAGACCGGACGAGGAGGGAGTGTGGAGAGTGTGCAGATATAGTGGAGCTGATGATCAATAACGAGGAGATCGTGAACAGGTGAGTGTGGTGACTGGGCTGGTGACAGAGATTCCCTGACACTAATAAAGCACATATTCTGCATGACCATATTCTACATCCTTAATCTTACCCAATACCTAAACTTAACAACTACCTTACTAACTATTAATAAGCAGCAAATTAGGAGTTTATTGAGGCAAAACCATAGTTAACGGTTTGTTAATAGCGAGAATTGGACCTTAAAATAAAGTGTGACTGAATACTCTCCCATGTCTTATTAATTTGTTCCCTCGTTTTAGTTAAATCATGGTCACAATTTACAGTAACTAAATTAAAACAAGGGAATAAATTAGTACAAGGTAGCCACTTATTTATCTCCTACAAGCTACTTGTAACAAGGACGTACAATGATGGTAATAACACGGTACTAAATTATTAAAATATTGATATAGCATGGTTTTTATATACTCCACAGTACTATACAATGATTAAAAAATACAGAGCTCTGCATATGACATGCAGGGTACATCAAACAAGTTATTGTGACCATGAATTAAGAATTTGTTCCCATGATTGATTTATTTGTCTCCTTGTTTTAGGTACATTGTGGATACTTTGTATTAATTCATCCCCTTGCTTTGCCATGACTTACACTAAGTAAATTAAAACGAGGGAACAAATTAGTGCAATATGGCCACTTATTTACCATTTACAAGAATGTGCAGTGGTGGTAGCAGATGGTAATACTATAGTATTTTTGATATGTACCATAATAATAATTAAAATATTCTTGTAGCATGGTGTTTACATGCTGCTCCAAGAATACCATGGTACAATGTCTCAAAAACACAGAGCCCCATATGACATTCGTGGGACGAAAACAAGATATCGTGTCCATGAATTAAGAATTTGTTCCTTTGACTTATTAATTTGTTCCCTCAGTTAAGGTACATTGTGGCCACATTATACTAATTCGTTCCCTTGTTTTACTTAAATCATGGACAAGACTTAGAATTACAAATTAAAAATGAGGGAACAAATTAGTACAATGTAGCCATGTTTTAAATAAAATGAGGGAATGTACAATATGACCTTTCATTTAACTCTTACTTCTATGAGCACAGTCGTGGTCTCATTCGGTAATACCATGTTATTTTTGACTTGCACCATGGTAACAAATCATTAAAATATAATTGTTTTAGTTAAATTATGGCCACAATTTAAAATACCTAAATTAAATCAAGGGAACGAATTTGCACAACGTAGCCACAATTTAAGTAAAACAAGGATGAATTACAACAATGTGGCTACTTGTTTAGCTCTTATAGGAACATATAGTAGTGGTGGTATCAGATGGTAATACCATGGTATTTACATTTTTATGCACTATATCTCTTCTTGTAGTTTAAACAGTAGAGCATAGCGCTAGCAACGCCAAGGTCATGGGTTCGATTCCCAGGCAAAACAAGAATGGATTAAATGTGTATTAAAATTAGCTTTGGATAAAAGCGCCTGTTAAATGCTTAAATGTTACTGTTAATTTAAAACAAGGGAACAAATGAGCACAACTTAACCATGATTTCACAAAAACTACAAAATGACTACAAAGCGACCACGATTGAACTAAAACAAAGGAACAAATTATTACAACGTGGCCATGAATGAATAAGTAGTAGGAAATTAATTGAATGTCTATTTATTTTCCCATGCTGGTCTTCATACAAAAACGCATACTTTTTATTATCGATCCTCATGTCTGCTGAGTTGTGAGAGTCTATTAAAACTATTAAGCTCTTGTGCATCCAATAGCGATGTGGGCCGTTTAAAACAGCATAAGTACTTTCACCCTTGAGTTCGGTAAAGATTTACAGCCAGATGTTGTTGCATTCATGCAGTTTCTTAACTGCTCTGTTACACTTAGATTGAAAAGCTGTACTCAGCATTACTCAGAGCCCAACTCTGGATTAAATTGTTGGCAAAAAGCAAGTCGAGGGCTTGCAGAAATGACGTAAAGGGAAGATAAGGCCCAAGCATGAAAGAGCTTAGTTCACATCCCAAACTTTATAGTTTTATGGCTGGGAGATAAACGCTTGCAAAGTGCAGAGTCCAATGGCAGGACCATAAGAGCAACCAATAGCTCTTTCTTTTACGAGTTTACTGCTTCAGTGTGGCAAACAATCCAGATTCAGCTAGGCGTCACTTTTGATCCCCAGGTAATTTAACTTCATGCCATTAAACAATGTCACTACAAACAGAAAGAGAAAATGGGTGTCAAAAAGACATATTGAGTCTTACCTGAATGGAAAATAGGGTTGTGAATAGAAGCCAGTTGTTTTCAGGTAACTAAAAGGTTAACATACCTAAGTGACAGTCGTACGCCCAGGTTACACACTCTCAAACTATGCAATACAAGGACAGATTACAGATTTTACATGTAAAAGAATATTTCTGCTCTCATGGAAATGCATATAAATAGTATGCCAAATAAAAACGAAAACTCGTGGTATTGATACGCAAAAATGGACTTTGGCGTTTATATGATACGAATGTGTTTGGTGTGCATATAATACACAGTTTTCACGTGCATATGATATGAAATTTGTTGACGTGCATATGATACGCATCTACCCCACAACCCTAATCTTACCCATCGCGTAGCATTTACACGCCAAAGTCCATTTTTTGCGTATCAATACCACGAGTTTTCGTTTTTATTTGGCGTACTATTTAGACGCACTTTCATGAGATCGGGTTGTCTTATGACATGTGAGAAGCTCACGTTGTTTTTGGAGACCCCAAGATTTTATAAAAGGCTCAAATTTCATACTTGAAACTGAAGAACCAAGTAGATAACTCAATAACTAATTTCAAACAACCTCTAAGGTTCCCTTTTGAACACTAGCTTCACATATCACTTTTGTTTGGGGTCTCAGAGACCCTAAATATAAAAGATGAATAAATGAAAATTATTTGAATTCAAACTGATCCCATGGCTTTGGATTCTAGTTCATTTTTTTCAAAGAACTGTTCACTGAAAGGGAACCAAAAATGGTTCTTCGGTCACAATTCTCGCTATTAACAAACCTCAATAAACTCCTAATTTGCTGCTTATTAATAGTTAGTAAGGTAGTTATTAAGCTAAGGTATTGGGTAGGATTAGGGATGTAGAATGCAGAAATGTTGCTTTATAATAAACAGCCAATATGTCAATATTAGGCATGTTAATAAGCAACTAGTGAGAATCGGTGTTACCGGTTTTAATATTGCATCGCTACAAAAAAGTGCGTACTATATTGAAAACATTTATGAAAAGTGCATGTCTGCTTTTTGACACAAAGGACTGTACTATGCATTAACACCCAGAATTCAAGCCAGAATGAGTGTTTAACCTGAAGAAACAAGAGTAAGAAACAGAGTAAGAAACAAGATTTATAAGTAAAGAGACTGCAGTAGGTGAGGGGCTGATGGGGAATAACAATTGAAAGGTTTATGACAATTACTGGGTGGGAAGGGACAGTGATAAGGATGACTGAGAGAAGTGGTGGGGTTTAAAGGGAGGGAGAAAGGAAATTGTATGTGCGGCTGCTGCCCTGCCCTTGACCCCCTCTCCCTGTGTGGGCCTTCCTCTGCAGTGCAGGGCTGCAAACAATTCTGATGATCTCATCTTGCAGACGCCACCACACACACACACACACACACACACACACACACTGCATAGGGAGAAGTGCAGGTGTCTGCCTGATGCCTCTTGTGATTGACTGTCTGCTCTCCACATCACAGAAAGATGCTGCTGCCACCCAGGGGTGAAAAGTACACAGTACACATATGTACAAAAAGTCTGAGACCTTCGACCATGCATATAAAATGCAATTTATTCCAAAGTTGAATTTTCAGCATTATTATTTCAGTCTTCAGTGTCACATGATCCTTTAAAATCATTCTAATATGTTGTTTAAGAAACATTTCTTATCATTATTAATGATGAAAACAGTTATATTTTTGTGGAAACCCTGTTATAGCAGAATGAAAGTATTATTTTAAGACATTTATGTGAAATATATTTTATTCAAATCGTTATGCTACTGATAACATTTGTAATAAAAACTACTAATATAATTAATAGAAAAGCACGAAAAATAGATGTATATTCATTAGTTAGTCGTCTCAGATTTTTAGACCCCACAGTATGCTGTAAAAATCATGTTTCCTCACACATTCAGTTTTTAAAAGGAAACATCCAGTAGTCTATTAAAAAAGTCATTTTTATTTTATTTTATTTGAGGAAAGAGTACTAGTGTATGTAGAAATATCATAATCATTGCTAAGTATTTTAAGACAAAGTGTTTGAATGGGTTTGATGGTGCCTTATGTGTGCTTATAGACAACATGCATACATTCAGTTGCTTTGCTTTCAACAGGAAAATTTTGACGATGAGATAAAAAATTCCATGCAGAATGCCATATTTCACCCCCAAACTAAGGGGAAAATGTATTACAGAACCATTTTTGTTGTATTTGACATTTCATAACATTAATACACATTTTACCACAATTCTTGTAACTAAAATGCATCCAGACCTTTTAAAGTTTTGAGTGGTCCTAAAATGTGCCTAATTTCCCTAAATTGAACCATATTTCAACTGATGTTTCTCCTCTTACATAAACATCTTTAAACGGTAGCTTTGTTTTTTAAGGTCAGTGCTACAGAAGTGCAACTAATGCATGTCAACTGATAATCTTGTTGAAATTTGATGAGAACACTGCATATATACATTATTTTCTTCACAAGAGTTAATAATTCAGCAGAGCTTGTTGCTCACAGATCGCTCCATGTTTGTTTTGCATGTGTTCTTTCACTTTCACACGTGACAAAAAAGTCAGCAGTCTCTGTTTAATATAAATAATATCATACTGGGATTTCTTTTTAAACACAAATGTACATCTGCACTGATGCTGCATGAACCACACAGGGCCTGTGTTATCGATAACGGCGCTTCTGGTGAGGAGTGAGGTTATCAAGGATACGCGGACTAACATGGGTGATGTACTGCAGAGAGGGGTCGTCGAAGTTGAACGGAGGGTTGAACTGCTCCTGAATGTACTCGGGCAGCAGATGAGGAATACTTGATGGAAAGAGAGAGAGAGAGAGTTAAGATCTAGCATGTAACCATCCACATATTATAAATGTCGTTGTATGTGTGATCAGGACACTCACTCCCCAGAGATGGTTTTCTTGCGTGAGCAGCAGCAGAAGCAGGCAAGCGCCGCCAGCAACAGCAGCAGCAGGAGGGGGATACCAATGCCCAGGACCAGCCCCAAAATGAATGACTTCTTATCCTCCGCAGTCTGAGCAACCGTCAGGTCTGTGCGGTTAACACTGTTCCAGTCTGAAGTGGAGGAGAAAAACTCATTTTTGTGAAAAATCTAATGACCAGACTCACACAGAGCCTGAACACTGTTTTCTGGTGATGCTCTTACCAAAAATGCATGACTGTGATTCCTCCTTTAGATCAGTGCCATTGCACACACACCTGTAGCCCCCATAGGTGTTGACACACTGGGCTGATTTTGAACATGGAGCCTCTTTTGTCGTACATTCATCAAGGTCTAAAAAAAAAAACAAGGAATACAAAGTCTAAAGACAAGGAGTAGAACTTAAGAACTCATGAGCACAGTGGAATTAGAGGTTAATATCTTATATGTACGTTAATTGCAGTACCAAAATATAATTGGTTGAATAGTGCTTCAAGAGGGCTGATATTCAGTACAACAGCACTGTTTGCTTTCACTGTTTATACCGTTTGATTTCTGTGTTCCAGATAGACTGTCAGTGTGTGTGTTAGTGGTGGAGATGTTTCATTGAGTCTTACTGCAGGTTACATTTTACACCAGTAGGTGGCGACAAGTGACTGTTTTTATTAGTGAGTCATTGACTTAATCACTCAAGGATTTGTTCAAAATCACTGTTGCATTCAGGAACAAATAAAGTGATTTTCTTTATGAGTAAGTTATTGAACCATTCATTCAATGATTTGTTCAAAAACACTGTTTTATTCAGGTACGAAATATGTAATTTTCTTCACGAGTGAATCATTGAGTCATTCACTCAATGATTCATTCAAAAACACTGATTCATTCAAGAACAAAATGTCTAATTTTCTTCATTCACTCAAACAATATGCTCACAAATACTGATTTATTCAAGAACACTGATTCATTCAGCTGCTCTACTATCACATGCAGCAGCTGGTTTTGTTTCGAAAAGTTTTCATTGGCAGAGAAAAAACAGACAAATTAAATTAATATAACGACTGTAGGTCTTAATATCAGATTTGATCACACTCACTTTTGAAAAAGCAGTGATTGGCCAGTCAAAACCAAGCATTACACAGAGTCATGTAAAAAATGAAAATCAAATGTTTTAGTATGTTCTTACCGTCCACAGAGGCTGAACGGATGCCGTAGTACTGACTGACTCGGGTCAGGTAGTCCATGACATACCAGTGCGGCGTATCACTGGACACATTGATCCTGTACTCATTCTGCCCGCCTGCTGATGCTGAATCGGGAGCTATAGCACTGGCATTGTAGAACTTGTTCTGAAAACCCATTGACAGGATCTCCTCCAGCTGCAGAGAATGCAGAAATTAATGTGAGCTGTAGTGTTAATGACATGCCATGTTTGAATTTATCTGACATTTTCACATCTCAGATATATGCACTGACCTTACTCAGTTCCGGTGCTGATGCCTGATTTCCCCAGCCCATGGACACGTTAAAAATATTCCATCCTAAAGAAAAAATACATTTTTGTTGGTCTCTCTTAAAATATGAAACCTAGGGTGCGGTTTGCAGGGGAAGATATGGGGCAGTTTTCCCTCACTCTGCTTTTGATATCCCCCTTCAGGTTGTTAATTTTTAGGGGCCAAGCACCAAAGGTGTTCTTTTTTCTTCTTCTTCTTCTTCTTCTTCTTCTTCTTCTTCCGCTCTGTAAGTCTATGGCAGCCCATAGAATCATATTGTGAAATTTGGCACAGAGTGGACAGTCTGAACTTGAACCACACCAAATTTGGACTCTCTAATTCAAACCCTCTAGCGACACCACTTGTCCAAATTTGGACTCATGTTTGTGCTAATAACTTTTGAACCATAAAAGGCTAGAAACAAAATATTTGTTTCCTCTGATTCCTGAATTTTTCATCATAAAATTTTTTCAACCATTTTTAAAATGTTCAAAAAACCTACTTTTTCATACTTCTCCTGTTTCCGAGTAACGTGTGAATGAATTTGTCAAAGAGCTCACCAAAGTGGATGTGAGACTATATCTCTGCAATGCTTTAGCATTGCCTGCACAGAGCCATCTAGTGGTCTGGAGATATTTTTGCTTATAACTTCTGAAAGGTTTGGCCAAAAAAATCACTAGACTGGTCTCTTTGCATGGCAGCCATTTTGGGCATCTGCCAGTTTGAATTTTGACAAAAAAATGCCATATTTTCCAAATGCACTGGCGTATCGCTACGAAACTTGGTATGTGGTCAAAAATTATAATGAAATTTATAAAAACACATTTCTTAACATTTCATGACTCCTTCATGTTGAGAACATCAATATCAATTATGGCATAATCGGCTGAACTTCCTGTCTGACATTTTGATTTATGCTGAAAACTCCTTCTAGACCATTGGTCCGATTTTCACCAAATTTGCCTCGGATCATCTTCAGAATTCAAGTTGATAGATTAAATATTTTTCATTTACCGCATCAACAATTTGATGGCACGAAGTCAAACTGCATCTGAGGTTTTATATCTCTGCAAAGCTTTGACATACTGACACCAAACCTCACACTGACCACAACCCATCAATTTGGTAACATCACCAGCTATTGGTAAAAAGTGATAAACCATTAATATGAAGGCATTAATCATTAAAGATTCAATAATGACATTCAAATATCACCCCTTCTTTTTCTTTCTTTCTTTCTTTTTTCAAATCACTCTCTAATGAAACCTATATTAATAAAAGTAAATAAATAAACACAGCCTCACCTGTAGGATTAGCAGAGTCACCTAAAAAAGTAAAATAAAACAAAAGTGAAACAAAAGAAAAAATAAACTAAAAGAGTCAATCATGTAATGAAGCAATTGGTTTAACTGATTTAAAGATTCAAAATCTTGTTATCTTCAATCCGTTACCTGTGTACAAAGTTAAAGTCATGTTGATCAGTTGTGAAATTAAAACCACTTACCACAGCCGTCGGTATCTCTGGTCTTCTGATAACGGCATGAGCAGCGCACCGATCCCGGCATGTTCACACATTCAAACTTGGCATTGGGACAGGCCGAGGGGTCCAGACACTCATTAATATCTGTGGGTGAAATAAAGCATGCGTGACTGACTGCAAGCGTGGCTCAGAGAGTGACTGTAAGCATGTTCATTGTTGTGGCATACCTTCACACTGTTTTCCGTCACCTCTGTAGCCACGCTTACATTTACATGTGTAGTTGTAGCCGGTGCTGGTGCAGTCTGCCATCTCATGACAGGGGAAGGGGAACGGAGGGAGGCAGAAGTCTGTGAGACACGGTTAGACAAACTTGGTTTCTCATTTGAAGCTGTTGCAATGAAGAATAGCAAAATAAGTGTGCCTTTTAAATAACTACTCACCATTTTCAAAGCACTTGTATCCTTGTTTGCCCTGGTATACAGTCGGAGGAGGGCACGGTCCACACGTGAACAGGTCTCCTTCTTTCTGTCTTATGCATTCCACACCAGGAAAACAGGGTTTGCCTTTACACACATCTACTCTGTTATCACAGTACTTGCCACTGAAACCCAGTGGACAAAGACATCCCACAATCTAGATGTAGACACACAGAAAAACACGTTTGTCTATGTTTAGGAAGCATTACAGAACACCACTGTACACAACTCAACTGATTAACTTAGAATTCACCTGCACTGTAAAAAGTGCTAAACTGACTTAACTTTAAAAAATTGAGGAAACCCGTTGCCTCAAAATTATTAAGTAAATAATAATTAAAAAAAAAAAAGTTAAGTGAACTTGACAATTCACTTAACTTATTTTTTAATTATCATTTACTTAAAAATTTTGAGGCAATGTGTTTCCTCGATTTTTTTAAGTTAAGTCAACTTAGCACTTTTTACAGTGTGGTGACTTGTACACTCTAAATAAAGCTGTAGGTAAAATAAAATAAAATAAAACTGACTTTATACATTTTTTGGCAAATATTTTGCACTATACTAATTAATTAATTAATTAATTAATCAATCAGTTTTTGATTTTTCAAGATATAAACAACAGTTAAAAGTTTTGGGTCATTACACTTTTTCAAAGAAATTAATAATTTTATTCAGCAAGCATGCATTAAATTGCACAAACAAATGAGACATTTATAATGTTGAAAATATTTCTATTTCAAATGAACACTGTTCTTTTTTAACATTTATATTCATCAAGAATTCCTGATGTACATCAATTTTAAGCACCACAAGGGTTTTCAACATTGATGATAACAAAAAGAAATGTTTCTTGAACAGCACCGCATTATTGATTTCTGAAGGATCATGTGACACAATTCAACATTGCATCACTCGGATAAATTACATTTTAAAATATATTCAAACAGAAAACAATTATTTAAAATTGTAATAATATTTCACAGTATTACTGTTTTTACTGTATTTTTGCTCCCAACCGGTGGTATCATCACACCCAATTTAAATCTAAAGTTTCTCTGCATGTTTACCTGAAACTTTCCCTGCAGATGGTTCTCAACCACGCTGTCGTACTGGCAGCTTCCTCCATTCATACAGTTACAGAGCTGCAGAACAGGGGTGATCACGGAGCTGGATGTTTGATCGCTCACTTGAACTGTCAGATTGACTGGCTGAATACCAGAAGGGGTCCACGTGAAGATACCATCACCTTCAGAACGCAAATAAACCAATGAAGTATTGATGCACCAAAATGTAGCGCATGCATGGCATTAGTTTTGCAGGCATTAGAGTTAGTTACATGATATGTGTGTATTACTTTGTAAGCAGGATAAGTTTATAAAAAGTATGCTTTGCAATAAATCATACCGCTGCCGATGGTGACGCGTGGAAAGCGCGGTAAAGCAATGGAGAAGGTGATTGGGTCTCTGTTTGGATCCTGGGCCTTGAACTGAACTCTAACTGTACTGTTGACTTTACACCTGATAACAAATGGCTCTGTCACAATGGGCGGCAGGTTTCCTGTTGAACACAAGCAAAGGGAGAGAGTCATTAAAATGCCCTAGACAGTGAGTGAATGAATGTATGAATGAGTGAAAGAATAAATGAACAATTATTGTGACTAACAAGAGGAAAGTTTTATCACTCACAATTGTAAAACATATATTAGAAGAATTTAAAAAGAAATGTTTGAGTTCAAACTGAGATTTCTTTGGTGCTGTAATATACTGTGCAAATAATCTGAGCACAGCTTGAAATACTGTTAAGGTGTCTTCTGAACACGAGTCTTTTTTCAGGAGCGTAATTTAAGATGCAGTTGGTTCTCCATTTAATCTAATTAGTAACAACTGACATTACATTTCCTTTTTGATTTTTCTTTCCCAAGTGATAAGCATAAAACAGTACCAAAAAAGACAAAAGTTTGGGGTTAGTAAGAATTATTATAATTTTTTTAAAGAAATTGATACAGTACTTTTGCATTATATTCATTAAAACTGGGAGTAAATATACTTATAATGTATGAAATCTAAAACAATTCTATTTCAAATACGTTCTGTTCTTTTGAAAGTTCTATTCATCAAGAATATGTGTGTGTGTGTGTGTGTGTGTGTATATATATATATATATATATATATATATATATTGTGGTTTTGACAAAAAAAAAAGCTGCACAATTGTTTGCACATTAATAATAATTAGAAATGTTTCTTGAGCAAATCAGCATATTAGAATGATTTTTGGAGGATTATGTGACTCTGAAGACTGGAGTAATGATGCTTAAAATTCAACATTGCAACACATAAATAAATTACATTTTTAAATATATTCAACTAGAAAACAGTTACTGTTACTGTAACTGTTACATGTTACTGTTTTTACTGTATTTTTGATCAAATAAATGCAGCCTTGGTGATTATAAGAGACTTCTTTCAAAAACATCAAAACATCTTGCCAACCACATTTTTTAGTTTAGTAAAGTTTTTAGTTTAGGCTAATATATTTTTGTGCTTTAGATGAAGGTCAGTTGCTGTAGATGACCAGCTAACCGTAAATTTGCGTTCGGCTCTGAAACTGCTGCTGGTCTTTCTGAACATCCTGGCCGAGGATAATGTTTCCTGTGGCCAGGATGTCATGCACACACTGCATGCTGCCCTGGCAGGTCTGACTGTGTTTGGCCAGCACATCTGGGCTCACTGAGGACATCAGTTGCTCTGTCATGATGGGATTGAATGGAGCACTAGGAGGCTCTGACAACAGAAGACTCTCTGGAGCAGGAACAGCCCCTGTGGAAAACAATCAGACAAGGAAGAAACTATAAGTACAGTGACCAACAATGAAATCTTAAAGGAATATATACAGTATTCCTTTTTCCCCTATAATTCAGAGACAGTTCTGAAGGATCCTAATATGAATTTTCTTAGTATTTCAACATAGAACAAAACAGAAACTCCTTAAACAAAAATAAAAAATACCTATAAAAACACATTTGATTTCTTTAAACTGTCCAGCAGCAACATATTATTTCAGTATAATACAGTAAAAAATAGTCCAAAATATTGTGCATAAGTTTATCCATAGGAACTCATTCGATTCTTACAGGATTCCATTATAGGACTGGTTCTAACATGATGATTCTAACAGGAATCCTGTTCATATTTATTCTATACTATTTGATCCGTGGTACACAATATTAAAAATGGATGAATGCCAGTTCATAATAATAATAAATGCATACCCTTGTGAAAAAGAAGTACATGTAAGGATACTTTTAAAAAAGAGCACTTATTAAGGAAATAATATAGACCTACTGAAATGCAAACTGCATGTTATTTACAATTAAATGAAAGTGTATTATAGTTTAAATTGATAATAAATGCAATTAGTTGATCTTAAGCGTGCCTTTTCTGACCCACAAGAAGGGCTTAGGATCATCTGTATATATAATTTCATAATTACTTCTATTATCTTTGAAATATGGTTATAATGTACTGCTGAATGTACTGACAAACATTTATGGTAACCTAAAATATAAAATGTAATTTCTTTTGCAACTTGTATGTCATGTATTTAAATAGCCTACATTTGTAATGAAGAAGTTGCAATTTTTAGTACATTTTTTATATTTTAACTTTGAATGCAATATGAAATAACACTACAGTTAAAATGATAGGCTAATCAAGTACTTCACACGTCCTTTAGCGTGTTAGCCAACACATCAAAATGTGTACTTTAAATATTATTAAAACATAATGACTTAAAATGTACTTTAAAGTAAAACTTTTAATTTGACATTTTTACAAAGTGCACTTTTTAAGTGTTCTTATCCCCCAGTTTCAGAGACAAGGCAAGGCTTAAACCTAGTCCCAGACTAAAATGTAAGTCTGAGCTGTTTCAACTGAAAGAAACTTACACTGATTGATCTTAAAATATATCAATGCCTTTGTTTTGTGTCAAGATGGACACCAGTGATGTTTTTTTCGAAGGCACGTTCATAAAAATTACTTAAATGTCCTAATTGAACTATGGCCTAATCCTGGCTTAGTCTAAACCCTGTCTGTGAAACCAGGCCTAAGTGTCATGAAAGTGTCTGTCTTCAAGTAAACTTAAGTGGCCCTTTATTTCTTTAATATTATAGCCTATTATCTGCAAGTACTGTTTTTTAAAATATACTTTTAAGATAGCCTAAACTACAGGTGCACATTTTAACACAATTAAGCGCACTTATTTTTCCACAAGGGTTGCAGTTTCTAAAATATTTAACATTTTCTCATAAATACTGAATCCAGCTGAAGAGTTCACGCACATGACTGTCCGAAGGGAAGCAGACTCTGTTCAGAGGGGACGTTGTTATTTAGAGAAGGCACCATACGGCCATTGGAGAGCAGGAAAACATCGGTTCTGTTGGAGCTCCAGTGTCCCAGCAAACCCAGTGTACGGTTATAGAACCTCTGTGGGACCTCCACCAGAGCGCTGAGCCTCCCAGCATTGCCTCTCCACACAAGCACGTACAGGCCCTCGCCGTACACCACTGCGCAGCGGCTCACAGAGGTACAGCGCACCGCAAAGCCCTGCTCATTTACATGCATCGCTCCTGTCAGAAGAGCAGAGAGCACTCAGTTAAATCTAAAACAGGAGCTGCACCACAAATCCCTACTATATGGCAGGCAAAAAATAACAGCATATGAAAGGAGCAGTATGTCCGAATTCATAGTATTCATAAAACATTTGCTGAAATGCCAAGATGACGTACTATTTCCGCGAGATTCTGAAGCGCACATCTGACTGACAAAAAGTGGATACTATCTCATGAGGCCACAGGGAAGGATTACCTACTTAGAGAGTATACAACTTCGGACACAGCCACGTTATGCCTTTTTTAGGTCTGTTAAGTATTTATTTATCATTTATCTATAACCAGTCAAAGGTGATTTTCTATGAATGATATGAAATTCTTTATAAAACTAACACTTTAATGGATAAGTTGTGTCGGATAATGTGGGAAAAGCACTTCACAAGAGCAAGGAAACATGAAAACACCTTCAAAACTATTTAAAATGCATCCCTGGATGCTTATGGTATGCCATATGTACATTAGTGTTACTTCATAAGTATGATTATAATTCTAAAATATGGAAAACAGAGAATTTTGTCTCTGATTAGTGTTGTAAATAGAAGGACAGCATTATTATTTCTTTGATTCAGCATGTGAAAACCTTGAAATGCTTCTTACCAACAGTCACAGGAATGGCCTCATCATTAACCAAGACATTAAGTCCATCCCCAGATTCAGCACATCGCCACTCCACCTTTCGAGAAATCATTTTACAGCCTTTACATTGTGGACACACGCATTTATGCACGTAGATCTATATGTAATCTGAAATGTCAGACTCACCTTCCCAGCACCCTGATAGAAGGCGGCTAATCGTACCAGAGCAGGCACAGGTTTGGGCTGCCCGTTGACCACTAGAACTTCTGTTTGTCCATGCAGGGTGAAGATGTTTGATCCCGTGCTGGAGGAGAGACGGACTATAACGTACTCCCCCAAACCTTTGAAGGTATACTCACTCCCGTCAAAGGTAATAAAGTGGAGACTACCGTATACCATGCCTGGATGAAAAAGAGTTCAACAGAGACTCTTTAAAGATATTTTTTTGTCAATATGAGCTTCAATTATTTATTTTTTATATTCAGTCAAGCAGTAGTCATAAGGGCTGTAAAAGTGATCGAAACTGACAAAGAAAATACAATGCATAGATTACGTAATTATGTAATAATGATGCACAATATACAGGAACCATATCAGTCATGCATACTCATTTGCCCTGTATTTACATTTATATTACCTTTGCTGTCATCTAACACACTTAATCTTTAAATAATAAATATAATCTTTAGCAAAGCTCAAAATGAATATCTATATTTCATACTGAACATATAGTGTTAGATGCATGTAGCATTTAAAATGATCGATTTAAGTTATCAAGGTTTTATTTTTAATTTTATGTATTTAGTGTAGGATTTACTTTACTCAGAAATTGCTAGTAAATTTCATAAACAATTATGAAGAAATGGTAAGTAACATCCTGAAGTAAATGTGAAATTGTGAAGTAGAAAGACTAAAATAGTACTTTTTTGTAAAATGTACTCCAATAATCTTTGTTTTATTTACAATTTAAAAAAAAAAAAAATGTTTACAGTACTGTAACATTTTAACTCATATATCATTTACTGACCATAACGTGACAATAATTATCGGCTTATTGGTATGAGCTAAAATTGAATATCTGTGCACCCAGAATAATAATTTACTACAATACTCAATGTATTACATTTAATTTCTTATCCAAAGTACAATTCTTGACATACTTTCAGATGTTTAATCCATCAAACTCAGATCCCAAATCTAGTTTAAGTGCTGTGCTCCACAATTTGAAAATAATTGTAGATGCCACCAAATTGTGACCAAATTTCAGATTTCTTGATGCGTTGCGTAAGTCAGGAACCCTAATGAAATCGAATCATCTCCAGAGCAAATATTTATACCCCTGGTAGTCATACATAAGCGAGTTGATGAGGTCTAGAGCTCTTACCAATGCCTGGTGCTCCCCGGTTCCCAGGTATACTGCTGTCAGAGCTGTTCCAACTGTACCCTTGGCACCGGTCAAGTGGTCTCTTTGCCAAGTAAATGTCACACAGAGAAGACTGAACACAGCACCACTGGAAGGGTAAAAGATCCTTGTCTAGTAACAAAGACAGCATGAAAAAAGTCAAATCAATGATCAGGTAACACGATTACAGGTTCAACTTACAAAGCCAAAACTTCATAAGAAGAAATTATATTTGAAATGGCTTTACCTATATGTTGTTGCATCTTGTCCTCAGTAAAGTACCGTTCACTGTATCCAGCCAGCAGGGGGCCCTCTGGATCATATACACATCTCTTTCCTGTTTTTTGTTTATTATACAGGACAGACTGAAAGACACGGCCCCTGCTGCCACCCCACCTAAGAGCTCTCAGATCCCTCACTTGTGCCATCTGTTCTGATGGGAGAGTGTCAAGGCTAAAAGCCAGGTCCTCCTGCGCTTGAACACGAATGCAGGGACATGGTGCCAGTCCTAATGCCCATTCTTTAGGATCTGGCTCACTGAAGGCCCATACCTGGCAATGCCTCTGAGGATCCGAGCTGGCTTCAGAAGAGCCTGTGAGGTCATACACCAGCTGCCCCAGTTTGCCTGTGTTACCCATGGCAGTCTGGGGACGATAACGCCCTCCTGGGCCAAACAGGTTGTCTGGTGGCTTTGGAATCTCATTGTGAAAGTTGCTCTTGCCATCAGTGTAGCCTATAAGAGCATTATGATCGGTCCTCTGTCCTGGACCCCAGTTCATGTCACTGTAGCGGAGCAGAGCAAATGAACGTAGTCCATCTGTGGTCAGAATGCACTGGAAGGTGTTGGTCTGTGGAGGATGTTAGGATGATTATTATAAGATAAACATTTAAAGAACTTTAAAATAGGACCTACTTGCCAGGATGAAAGTATTTTAACTTTGAAATATCTGTCTTAAGAACCCCATGGTTTGTTCCATTCTGTGTAGCTGTTCTTGAAAACAAGAATGCATCCTGCATGAACAGCCTCTTAGTCATTGCAAAAAACAATTCCCAGGTTTTTTCTAACAATATAAACTAGGACAGAGAGAGGGGGTTTGGGTGGGGACAGCAACACTACACCAAGTCCATAAATTTACTACCCATATCAGGAACTAGTGAGAGAAAGGATGTAGCTTTCATATTGTGTAAGATGAGACCATAATCCCAAATTTTTTTTCACTATTGACCGAAATAACTTTGCAACGTTTATGTACTGTACTGTGCTTTTCCATTTCCTCATTTGCCTTGCAATGTCATTTTAAACTCATATGTGCTTGGTTGGTAGAATGTTGCTAGTTGTGCTTGCCTGTGTGTTCTGTGAATATTAAGGCTTGTTATTGGCCCAAGAAGTCATAAGAGTCTGCCCCTAAATCTCTTTGATATTCTGGCCCTTCGATATGGTAACTTTAAATGGATAGTTGTCCTTACTACCTTTTGGGGCCTTGAACGTGGTAGTTACATTGCTGTATATGTAGTGTCAGAAAACTCTTGGATTTCATCAAAAATATCTTAATTTGTGTTCCGAAGATGAACGAAGGTCTTATGGATTTGGAACAACATGAGGGTGAGTAATTAATGACAGAATTTTTATTTTTGGGTGAACTATAATGTACTTTAATGTAATTTATGGATTTTTCACCAATATTATCATCTTCCAGGCAAAAGTAAAAGGCTTAGAAAAATAATAACCTCTCTTATTTGCACACCTCAAAAATAATGGCACACCTCTCTAAAATAATGAATAACCAGCGCTCTCTCCACCTTCAATACCATGACTGAGGTGAGACCCTTGAGCAAGGCACCGAACCCCCAACTGCTCCCCAGGCGTGTGTGTGTGCGTGTGTGTGTGTGTGTGTGCGTGCATGTGTGTGCGCACTTGGATGGGCTAAGTGCACATGGGTTCCGAGCATGGGTCGCTACATTTCACTTCACTTTCCCTTTCACTCCTCAACAAGCCATGTTATTTGTGTGTCATTCATCATCCATGTATTGGATTAGTTACATGCTAAAGTTGACTGCTTTGGTTTAGTTTGTTCAAATCACTAACTCTAATTATGAGCAATATTAATAATATGGCAGTGGCAAACATTCTTGATTATAGCTACTGTTGCTGTAGTTCCTTTTGTGTGTATTCATTCATCTAACACTCACCTCAGAGAAGTTGATCTTTTGATACGACACAGGCAAAACATGATCCCATGTGATTTTCAGTATCCAGGAGGGGGAAAAGGGGGGTTTGCCCCTTTGAGTCTCAAATTTGCTAACATCTTGTGCTGTTCGTTGAAATATTGCCTCAGCGTAGATGTCAGATACATTGAGCAGACTGTATTCCTGTTGGACAGAAAGGGAGAATGTTCAAGATTTCCTTCAAGGTAATTTCTACAAAAATATATAGTTCTAGTTCTACAAAAAAGGGAAAGTTTTTCTTAAGTGAAACTTAAAAATGGTTAAATGTTAAATTAATATTAAATTATTTTCTTCAATATGCATTAATTAATGTCAATATGCGCATCATTTGTTTACACCGTTTGTTTGAAAAATTTTTGTTGGGTAATTTTATTACTGGCACAGCACCCACATAACCAGGTCAACAACTCACAGAATTTCAACAGCCAAAATCATATTTTTTTTACATTATTAACAGTAAAATAAAAAATTAAAAACATCACAGTAGAAGCATAGCCATTTATTGCAATGCTAACCTGGTATAGCAGTTTTCCATCCCCAAGTGTAAGGTCAGCATCGTCCCAGAACGCAGCCAGCATTGGCTGGCCCTCATTACCATTGAAACCCTCTGCGAATGGAGCAGGGAGCAATGGTTTCTCATTCTCACTGACCGACTGGAACTGCACCAAGCCGTTATCTGAAAACTGAGAATGTTCATATATCAAGAAACTGTTAACCTTTAAAATGTGAACAGAGGTAAGCCTAACTGTAAGTAGCCACTGTGTTTCCCATAAAAGCTATATATGGTATATTAGTTTGTTAATTTCAGATATATTACCCTGCTCACCACTAAATGGATATTGAAATGTGAACAGTTAATTGTGCATGCTTACAAACAGTCGCTCATATATTTTGCCCATGAATGGAAAGCCTGCAGGAGGAGCGATGTATGGAGAATTTCCATCTGCCTCTGTCTTTGGCAACCCAGCATCACCTGCTTCCTCTCCAAATGGATACAGGTCACTTTCTGTGAAAATATATACAAAATGCACCCCATGGGGTCAAGGTTTGGCTGGTTAGCATGGGCATTTAGCCACTGCTGACTACACCATCTGGTCACAAAAAAAAAACTTGTGTGATTAGGTTGACCATACACAACATAACAGGTTGGCATTCTCTGTCTGGAAAATAAGTTTGGTAAGATTAAGTTTAAGTTCATTAAGTTTATGATATGACTGGAATCTCAAGTCATGTGAGTGTGCATCATTTACTTGCACCAAATGAAAAAGTATTTTAGCACCAAAGTGCCAAAAGTCAGGGAGAGAGACAAAGGGACAGAGAGAATGAGAAAAAATAAATACAGAGGTATTATTTTATATAGAAATATATACATTTCTATAGATTTATAGATTTCTAAAAATATTTATATAGAAATTCATGACTGTAATATAATACCCCACCCATTGGCGGCAGCTGTGGGCAGTGGGTGTCTCTGGTAGAGCAGGCACAGCTGTAAGATCCAATGAAATTGGTGCATATTCTGTTGCCATAACACACATCAGGAGAGTCACACTCATTCCGGTCTATGCATCCATCCATTCCATGCCCATTTCTGGTTGAAGCATCCCATCCATTGCCACACTGGCACTGAAAACCACCTGCAGAGTTGTAGCATGTGGCAGCAGGATGGCATCCACCCCTATTGGACTGGCATTCGTCTAGATCCACACAAAGAGACCCTAGTGCAATAAGACCTGGTGCACATACACATACATAAGATCCAGGGGTATTGATGCATAGGCTTGACTTGTGACAACGTAAGGGTGACTTGGAACACTCATCAATGTCTTTACAGTGCGTCCCATTTCCAGTGTAACCTAAGCGACACTGGCATGTAAAAGAGCCCACTGTGTTCCAACATCTTGCCATGGGGTGGCAGGTAGAGTTATTTGCACATTCGTTATTGTCGATGCAGGTACCATTTTCCTCATGATTTCCTGGTGGACAAGAGCACTGGTATGATCCGGGTTTATTGATGCATACCTGATCGGGACGGCAAATTCTGTTCAAAAGGCATTCATCTATGTCTGTACATCTTCGGCCCTGGGCTTCAAAACCAGTTGCGCATGGACACTGGAAAGACCCTGCTGTATTTACACATACAGCGTTGGCAGTGCAGGGACTGCTATTTGCAAGGCATTCATCAATGTCTTGACACTCGGTTCTGTTAAGAACGTAACCCAGGTTGCAGTTACATTCATAAGACCCAGGGTTATTGACACATGTAGAGTGAGGTTGACATATGGATTCATTCTTTTCACACTCATCTATGTCAAGACACCTAGTGCCATTGCTCCAGAATCCTTTGTCACAAGCACAGTAGAATGAGCCAATTGTGTTAATGCATGTCCCGTTAGTGCAGAGTGAGCCAAACTCTGGGTGTGAGCACTCATCTATATCCTCACATTGGGTACTACTGGTCCCATTAGAGGAAAATCCATGATCACAAAGGCACAGAAATGAACCTTCAGTGTTGACACAGACACTGTGGTCTGAACATGTAAAATTGTTGAGGCATTCATCAACATCCTCACAGACTGTCTGATTGCCTGCATACCCATCCCAACATTTACAGAAATACCGTCCTGCTGTGTTTTGGCAGTTGGAGGCATTTGGGCACTGTGCTTTCCCTGTGGCACATTCATCAACATCCAAACACAGAGAGTTGTTAGAGTAAAGGAAACCACTATTACATGAACAATTATACCCTCCGTCTTTATTGTGGCAGGTGCTGTTGTCAGGGCAAGTGAAGGTTCCTACACTGCACTCATTTATGTCTTCACAGTGTGTCCCGTTGTACTGGTAACCTTCCCAGCAGTCACAATGAAAGGACCCTTCTGTATTGAAACAGTTTGAGAACTGTGGGCAAGCTCCTGTTTGTGCACATTCATCTACATCCCGACAGTTTCTACCATTCCCAAGAAACCCTTCAATGCAGGAGCAATAGTTTGACCCACGGATGTTTTTGCACTCAGCATGGGTGTTGCACGCATTGGTTACATTCTTACAGTCCCTCTCATTCACACAGGTACCCAAACCATAGACTAGACCAAGGGTGCATGTGCATGTATATGTTCCAGGAAAGTTTTGGCAGGTCATGTTGTTCTCACAGATTGAGGGTGACAAGCACTCATCCACATCCTCACAAGTAAACCCATTTCCTTGGTATCCTTTCATGCACTTGCAAAGGTAGGATCCCTCTGTGTTGTTGCACATGGCAAGAAGGCTGCAGTTATGGGGTAAAGTTGAGTTTTCATTACACTCGTCCACATCTTGGCAATCAAACCCAGATCCGGTCATGCCAAAGGGACAGGTACAGTTGTAGGAGCCAGGGGAGTTAGTGCATCTGGCAGCTGGGTGGCATCCTCCATGTTGGGATTGGCACTCATTAATGTCTATAAGTCATCCAAAATGGGACAGGGTCAGGAAAAAAAATCCCTAAAAGACTGAGAAGAGAGTCCTCAAGCAAGCAAAGAGGTGCAAAAATTAATTTAGAAATGGAAGAAAAACCTACCAGAGCAGTTTTTTCCATCCCCAGTGAAGCCGTTGAGACAGGAACACAGATGACTGCCAATTGTGTTGACACACTGTGCAAACTTGCTGCAGTTATTGACTCCAGATTCACATTCATCAACATCTGAAAGGTTGGAAAAAGAGTAATATGAGAAGAAAAGATTGAAAGAATACTACCATTCCCTGGCTAACTGAATCCAGGAACTTGGCTTATGTAAATATAAATGTGTTTTTATAACTGCAAGTTTATTGCACATACCTATGCATTCTGTTCTGCTAAGAGTGTAACCCACTTTGCAAATGCAATCAAAGGATCCTGGGTTATTGACACATTGTGTCTCTTTCTTTGGGCACACATTCTCTTCACATTCATCGATGTCTGAGCAAGTGAGTCCATCCCCTTTGAATCCCACATCACACACACACTGATACTCTGAAGGTGAAGGATGACACAGTCCGTGTGGATGGCAGGCAGGATCACATTCACGACTAGGGAGAACACAAGTGTTGTTGTATGCTACTGTGCCATTCAGACAAGAACAGACATATGCTCCAGGGGAATTGACACATACAGAGATGTCTGGGCAAGTATTATTTGAAAGGGCACATTCATCCACGTCTGTACAGGTAGAACCATCTCCTGTAAAACCCTGGTGACATATACACACAAAGTCACCAGGATAATTGTAGCAGTTGGCATGTAGATGGCACATACCCATAATTGAACATTCATTTATATCCTCACATGCAATGCCATTTCCTGAGAAGCCATGATTGCAGGTGCATGAAAAGGAGCCTGCTAAATTCAAGCATGTGGCATTCTGGTGACAAGGTTTCTGCTGTTCACATTCATCAATATCAGAGCAGTCTAAATAATCAGTGATTCGACTGAAGCCTGTTTTACACTCGCATAAATATGACCCTTCCATGTTTGAGCACTGCTCATTGATGCCACAAACCTTTTTAGGTAGCTGGCATTCATCTATGTCCTGGCAGGTGGTACGATTGATTAGCTGAAAGCCCGAAGGGCAAACGCAAGAGAAAGACCCCTTACTGTTGAGACATGTTGCTCTGTTTCTGCAGCCACCATTATCAACAAGACACTCGTCCACATCTGTGCACTGCGACACACCATCCCCTGTGTATCCCACCATACAACTGCAGTTGTATTTCCCTGGTACATTAATACAGTGTGCATTAACATGGCACCGCTTTTCTGTGGCACACTCATCCACATCCACGCATATTAACCCATTACCTTCGAAACCAGCTACACATGCGCAGATGAATGAACCAGGTAAGTTTTCACAAGAGGCGTAAGCACTGCAATGTCCTGTGGCACATTCATCCACATCCATACACTGGGTTTGATTAAAGCTGTAGCCTCGACCACAGTCACAGAAGAATGAACCTGCCGTGTTGACACATGCAGAGTTTGCTGGGCATATGTTATTGCTGGCACATTCGTTAATGTCAGTACACTTTGAACCTGTGCCTAGGAACCCTGGACGGCAAGAGCATTGATAGCTTCCTAGCAAATTGGTACATATTGCGTTGGGGTCACAGTTGTTCTTTCTGTCACACTCATTAATGTCTACGCACGCCAAGCCATTCCCCACAAATCCATCGGGACAAGTACAACGAAATGAGCCTGGCAAGTTTGTACATTCAGCAAATGAGCTGCAGAAGTTGATTTCACATTCATTGATGTCCTCACATGTCTGTCCGTTGCTTTGGTAGCCACTGTTGCAGAGGCAGGTGTAGCTTCCTGGCTGGTTCTTGCAACCTTTGTACCCAAAGAAAGCAGAGCACACACCAGGAGTCTCTGAGCACTCATCAATGTCTAGGCAGAGATAATTTCCATTGCCTTTGTAGCCAGTGTTGCATGTGCACATGTAGGAGCCAGGGTTGTTGGTGCAAGTGGCGTTCCAGTGGCAGATTCCCGGTCTTGCACACTCATTATCATCATCGCACTGAAATCCATTTCCAGTGAAACCAGACTTGCAACTGCAGTCTCTTCCTCCATCTCTGTTGGTGCAAAGCGCATTAACATGGCATCCACCATTATCAGTTTGACATTCATTGATATCTTGGCATTGGAAACCATCACCAAAATAACCATTTTGGCATGAACAGGTGAAACTGCCTAGAGTGTTACTGCAGACTGCTTTTTCATGGCAGCTGTGAAGACCAGTTGTACACTCATCAATGTCCTGACATTGCACTCCAGAGCCCCTGTACCCCATTCGGCACATGCATACAAACTTATCATCACGTTTTTTGAAGCAATCTGCGTTGGCATGGCATATGTCCCCTGCAGCTGCACAGTCACTAAGATCCGCAACTGTGTAGACAGAATATATAAGAGGTAGGTAAGTCTGGCAATAAGTGACTGTATTCTGTAACTGTGAGTTGATCAAAAGTAGAGGATTCTGATCTTGACCATGCTACTCACGTGCAGATGTGTCCCTGAGCATAAAACACAGGCAAAGCAGATAGAGCAGCAGACTCCTGCAAGAGAAAGTCAACAAAATATGAAGTCACAAAAAAGAACAAAATTCAACACTAATGCTGGTGTTTCAGTAGTTGATTTTCTGTGTAGGCCTTATGTACTTTTGAAGCTTTAGCAGCTGCACTGACTCTACTCCCTATTAAGTTAATGACTTTAGGCTGTGGCAAGTGACCAGTTGAGTCATTGATTTGCTCACATTTGATTTGATCCAAAAAAGTTTCCTCAGAAAAAGCAAAAGCAACATACTGCAAATTTTAATTGTGTCCATGATGATTGCTTAATTTAGCAGTTTTCTGGGCTTAACTGAAACAAAATGACTAAAAGAATAGGAGCTTCAGCCTGTTTTGTTGAATTTAATTATTTTCGCATCAAAGCTCCATCTTTTTAACTTCTGCTCTGACACTATGGAAATGGTGTGTCGAAGGAAACATGTTCTAGAAGCCTTTTTTGATAAACTGTAGCAGAATTTGGAGGCAACCCAGAGCCACCTCAGAGCTCAGGGTGAAGATATAATTTCTTTTCAATTCTTTTTTTTTTAACATGTCATTAACATGGCACCACTTTTTTTTTATTATGACTCCCTAAATGGGAAGAAAACTTCTTGGTGTGAGTAATTAGGTGAATTTCTAGCGGTTACTTATATGCGTGCATATCTTTACATCTATAGAGTTACATCTATCAAGATGAACCAGTTTATTGCGATTACTTTTTTCTAAGCCTCAATTTGTGGGCTCAAAAAGGGATGGACATGCTCATTCCACAGAAAAATAACTTTGTTAGAAACTGCTAAGACTGCTCTTGAAGAAGTCATTTGTACTACCATTTTGTCATCTCTAATATCCACAAAGTAAATTTCAAGATGATAGCATTTCTCATTATCATAGCTCTCTGAAGTTAATTGTGAATAATTGTAATGTTCTATTTCAAATAAAGACTTCTATAGACTTCTAAAAAAAAAAAGATAGTGTGAAACAAAGAGTTTCTCAAGTTTGGTAACTGAAGTCAACATGGAAGATGTCCTGAATGGGAAAAATGATGACAATAATCCCTGATCTCTGACTGTATTACATGCTGAAAGTTTGACTTCCGTGTGGGTCAGATTCAGTCATTGTCTGATGGAATCTACTGTATAGAAATCCATGTGGTGCATCAGAATCAAATTACATCAAGACGTGTCTCTAGCATACTAAGAACTTACTCGAAAGAACATCCTTCTCAACATCACAACATGGCTGATCATCATTACCCAAAAGGTCTATTTAGCATTACAGATTTGAATTGTGTTACGACTAAAATTACCCATTAAAACAAATTTGAGACAATTGTTATGTAATGTAATATAAAGTATTTTCTAAAATCCTGCTAGTCTGTCCATATCTATATACCAAACTGAATTTTCTCAGTATTCAAAACATACACATTCTGAATATAATAGCTCATGTGTATAATCTGGAACTCATATGATCAGAGTAAACTGTTATTTGCTCAATTCTGTATTTGTGATCTGAAAATAAATCATGAGCGATAACCTATAGCTCTTATTAGACAGATTTAACACTTAACACTTTTACAGAAACAATCTAACATTTTCCACTTTTACTTTAAAGGAACCTGACAAACAAAATGATCCATTTAAATCAGTACTTACAGCATATCTCACAGACGGCTGGTTGTCCTATAAGTTGGACATTAGTAAACAGAGCGAGTGGGTCCTTCTCAGGATTCGGAAGGTGTGCGACTTCCCTTCTCTATGGACTCTTCTGCCCAAGTTACAACACTTTGTCCTTCCTGGTACAAAGCATAATGACCCATCTCAGCACCTGAGACATCCTAAACCAGCATAATAGGCAACACCCAGATATTCCTATGATCATGTTTCTCACTCCTATTAAGTGTTCTACTCCCATTGGGCTTTAACTTGCCTCTGGCAATAAAGTGCAGCATTCAATAGTCAGTGTTTTGTGTTGAGAGTACCTTTACCTCATACACAAATACTAGATTATTATTACAAGGTATGGACTGGGTCTACAAATCAGCCTTTGATTTATAGCTTAATGGCCCATGACAGCCCTCTGGTGGATACGCATCACAAACATACAATTCAAAGTATTTGGTTCAATTTGCATGATATACTGGAAATGTATTTCTATATGGCCCTATGTTAGATGCTTTCTTATAATTTAATTATGATTCTTGACAACTCTCAGAGGGATTGGTATGGTAATGTACATGCCAGTGTTAATGTGTTTAGTCTTGATGGAATAGATTTGATGCGCTGCTGCTGCGGCAGTGCAAGTAGATACTTGCTGCCAATACATCCACAACATGCTGCTGTGAGCATGTAAGAATTACTGCTGCTGCACATATAACATACATGAAATATTATAATATAGGGTAAACATAGCTGGGTGATTCTTAGACTATGGGCACTTTTATGTTCTTTGGTCATATTTTTAAAAATACATATAATTTTGGACAAATTCCTCTTTCTTTGTCAAACTAACAATAAAACCACCTTAAAAACTTTTTACTACCTTTCTATTATGATTTTTTCATACTTTTCAATCTCCTTATAGGTTTCAAAATCACTGTTTTCTCCTTGTCGCACACCCAGACTTTTAAACTTCAACAATAAAAATACAGTTTAAAAATATGACTTATCTGGTAACTATTAATGTACCTGAATTAAGCACTGGTAAATGAGTTAAAATACATTATAGTATTTAATGTGAGACCACTATCAATGTTACATTTTATACAAAATATAGCTGTCGCACAGTATTGGTGTCATTACCACTACAACACTGTAACGTCCCTTTAAAAAGTTGGTGTGAAAGATTGTTTAGGTGGTTTCTATGCAAATGTTCAGTGACATCAGAGCACATGTTGGACATGGAAGAAATTTAAATTTTCATCAACAACATATGAAGAAAAATCAAGGTAAATATTGCTTGATCAGTTAATATATTTATTCTACGTCATTTCCAAACATGCTGTACCTTCATGGGTGTTTTTAAAAAGCTAAAAATTTTAAGTTAAATAAGAGTGTTTTGCATACATGAAATGCTAAGTATTCATTCAAAGCTAATCAGTGAAGCTATCTTCCATTTTTTCACAAAAAACTACAGAAACGTTACTTCCACCACAGTCATTTCCACCACAGAGGCAGTTTATGGTTACAAAGTACAATTGATATGTTTAATGACTTTGTGAATTGAGTTTAATGAGTGTGATGAGTTTAAGACTTTTTCTAATAAATATCACTGCTGTTTCTCTACATTCACGTTAATTCATTTCATAAAAACACCCTGTCATTTCCATCACCACACATTTTTTAAAAATATTGAAAAGTTCTCATCACACATTAAAAATGTATCCACAACATTTATGAGATCATGCTTAATATAAAAATTCGAAGTTATTTATTTTCTAATAAGCTCTTACCCAAACCAATATTAAATTTCAGAGTGTGACAGGTGTACAGTTCAGCATTTGGTCCTCAGGGCAGTTAATTTATCTCATTGACAAATGTATAATTATTTTACATTGTGGAAAAACTGGTAAAACTAGTTACAAAAATGATCTTAAACAATTCTTGAGTGGCATAAGTTATTCTATTTTAAAATAACAGCTGTATATTGAGATGTGTTGGAAATGACATTTGTTCATTGCAGGTTGGAAAAATGTGAAATATTAACAATTTCTCTTGTAATCTAAGTTTGTCCTCTTACAGACCTTAAAACTAGACAAATTATTTAAACTTACGAGACTGTTACGTGACTTTTGAATACGTTTTTTTTTTTCAACTTCACAAGGCTAAAAGTGCCCCTAGTTGAAGAAACACCCAGCTATTAAGCTCACTAAAATCTACATTGAGACAATTTTAGTGCTCAAGATATTGGTTTCAGTACAAGAAGTTGTTAAAATAAAATATTAATCTCTCACACAATAATATTTTATTTTATTTTAAATGAAAAAAAGCATTTCAATTAAGCTGTACATCATTAATCGCAAAAGTCTGGCTGTGCTTAATGTGTACATTGTCATTCAAACACATTGCAACATCGAGACTTGTCCACGTTCAGTAAGTAACACATTCAAAAATCAAATAACAAAACAAACTAATAAAACCTTTCATATGGTGATGAACACAGAAACTAGCCTCATTATGAAACCTCTTATTAAATGGATCAAATTATTTATTTATTTGTGTCCTGATCTTCCACCGATTTACAGTCTGGAGAAGTTGACACTAGTTGCCAAAGGTCAAAGCCAGTCTGTTAATTTGAGTTGACAGATTCCATTGAAAATTTGCGTAGTGTATGATCACAGACTCTGATTTTTTAGCTTCCGACTATGATTCCATTTCAGTTGGATATCAAACATGTTTGATATTTTCAGCCGATTTTAGAACATATAGGCTGTGTCCGAAACTGCTCCCTATTCCCTACATTGCACTATATCAGGTGTCGGCTGTTTTGTAGTGTTCATGCCCTACATTCTTTTACTAGTTTTTGCCCACCATCCTCTCTGATTTGAGTGTACAACCGTTGAACTAAATAGTATTCGAAAATAGAATTAGTATGTCCCAAATCATAGTTTGTTTAAAAAATTATGCCAAAGATTCCCGGATGGTCTACTGCTTCCGGTTAGAATTCGAAGTGCAGATCGATGCTCACTCTGCAGCCCACAAGATCCAGGGGGCGTGGTTGGATCCAGATCCAACTCCTCCCACCTTACATATAAGGTGTGTTCGACTTCATGCGGCGCCATGAAAACCGATCAGCGGCTGACTTGAAGAAGTGCATGCCGGTTAGAAAATTTGTCCGACTTGAACCAAGTATAGGTCTCTGCAGGAAAGTAATGGGAGTTACCAGATCAGGGCGTTTTTAGACCATGTTACCTGATTGGCTGATGTCATAGTGACGGTAGGTTTAGGGGTGGGGTTAGGTAAGAGGGATCATTTTGATTGCATGGTTTAGAAACACCCAGCAGTTTGAAAACACCCAAAAAATCAGAAATGCCCACTTTTGCACTGCAGAGACCTCAATCTCACTTGAACCGGCGCCGACGCCACGTCACTGTCAAGTGTGGCATCAAAGTACCGCGAGAGCGTTTTGAGAGCAGCCGGTTGACTCAGCCAGCGCAGTTCTCTTTCTAACACTCGTTCGGTATCTCACTATGGGAACGCCTCGGGCGTGACCGATCGCGGAAGCACCAATAACACCACGTCTGCCAAATATGGCAGACCAATCGCTGCAGCAATCAGGGAGTCCCTGCCGTTTCGTCATTCTCGCTCTCTTCCCCGTGAAGACTTCGGAAGCTGGCTCAGCAGACTTAGGGAATCATTGCTCAACAGTTTACAGACCGAGCCGCAAGGTAACGTCCCGAACGCAGGATTCCTAACGTTTGTTGAGCTTCACTTAGAGTGGGATAACTAACGCGTTACGGCGAGTTTTCTGCTCTAAGTTCTATACTTATTTTCCAAGTTTTGGGGGCGCTCACCACGCACCAAAACAGAGAAGGAAAAGAACAGCTCTCTATTGTAGCACAGCTCCGTACTAGTTAGCAGCTTACCGTGCGAAGAGAGTGTAGGCCCCATGGCCACTACGAAGAACCGGAGAGCCCTGGAGGAAAGGTAATCCTCCCCATCCGTGTGCTTGCGGAATGTGGATTTCTGGCGATTCACACGGCCTCTGCATCTCCTGTTTGGGCTCAAAACATGCTCAGGCGGCTCTGTCAAACCCTGAGGGCTGTCCTCACTGCTCGAAGTTCTCGGTTAAGACCCGAGAGCGGAGAGTCCGCGTGGCAGTAGCTGGTAAGTCGGACCCATGCCTCTCTGCTCAACCCAGAGAGGAACCGATGGACTGTTCGCAGGCCAGCAGCTCATGGGGAGAGATGATGGAGAGGGTGTCGCCAGTCCTTCCCCTGCTGTTCGATCCGCTAGCGGGAGAGGAAGATGACGAGGACGAAGTATTGTCAGCCATCCTCGAAGACGAGGATGACGACGATGAAGATGCTATTCTTCCCCCGAATCAGTCGCGTCCGCCGAGTGCACGGGAGGCGAGTTCACCCTCCCCCGTACAGACGGACACAGATCTACTCGAGGTCTGTCGCAGGGCCGCGGGTAGACTGTCGATCGACTGGCCATCCCAACCGGCAGGTCCGGGGGCTGAAAGAGATCTGTATGATGGAAAGAGACTTCTGTCACGTCTCCCTCCATCAAGGCAGTTTATTCCAGCCGTCCCGGCTTGTGTGGCTGAAATGAAGAGGTTTTGGGATAAGCCTTTTTCCCACCAAGTGCCTGTTAAGGGCTTCTCGAGGCTAGACGTTCAGGGTATGGAGGATGTGGGGATGGCGGACCCTCCCCCTATCGAATCATCGGTGGCTAATCACTTGCACCCAGGTCGCCGGGCGGCGCCTCTCTTCAACCGAGCCTCGCTTCAGGAAAACAGAGCGCCGCCGCCTCTGTTTTTCAAAAGATCTATAAGTCATCGGCACTGGCAGTTCGTGCTCTGAACGCGACGTCCCTCCTTACTGCCTACCAAGCGGAGTTATTAGAGGAGATGGGGCGTCAGCTGGACTCCGGATCTCCCAACCCAGCGATCTGGGAGGAGATATGTGTCATTGCAGATTTAAACCTGCGCACATCCCGCGGAGCAGTTCAAAGCTGCGGTCGGAGTATGGGCTTAGCGGTTGTGGGAGAGAGATCGCTATGGCTCAGTTTGTCAGGCCTCTCTGACAAAGAGAAGGTGGAGTTTTTGGATGCCCCTATTGATCCAAAGGCTATGTTCGGCGCAACAGTAACAGCGATGCGTCAGCAATGTGACCGGCGGAAAAAGGAGGGAGAGGCATTCGAGGTCTGTCTCCCCAGAAAGCCGGCAGCTCGGCCTTATCACCCGAGCCGACCGAACTTCAGACCTTCAGGGAGAGGGGGACATTCTGATTATCAGCCTTCCCGTCCTGCTCCACCGTAACAGCCGGGAAACGCGGGCCCTCAGTCAAAGCCCGGTTTCGTGAAACCAAAGCAGTCCTTCGCAGCCGCAGCAGCGAAACACCGGTCGGCAGCCCCTCAGGGAAACAAAAAGAGGCGGGCGACCTGAGATGTCAGCTTGGCATCAGGAAGGGTTTGGAGACAGCACCCAGGGTTTCTCTGTCCCATCCCTGCAGAACGATTCCATTCTCCCTCCCGCGGGGAAAAGGAGAAGGAATTTAAGTGTAGAATGGACGTGTGCGGTCAGTTCAAAGTCCAATGTTTGCGGGGAAATGGCCCATGTTCTTCTGGTGCCCCCCAGAGAATTGTCTCTCCCTCCACCTACGAGGTTGAGACAAAAAAAAGTTCGCAAGCATCCCATCACAAATAAAGTTTTCTCTGACGCATCCAGGCCAAGGGCTGAGGGCGCAGAGTGGAATAAAAATAAAGAAGGATCACAAAAAATTAAAACAATCACAAATAAAGACGAATCTTACTCCTTTACTGGAGCGGCATTCCCCTCCTTCGCTACTAGAGTGTGCTGCAACACCGCTAGTGAGCGAAGACGAGAAGGGCCCACTCGCAGCTCAGGCCGCGAACTGGCGCGCATGCGCAGTTCATCCCTGGGTTTTAACCATGATAGACAGGGGTTACAGACTTCAATTCGCTGTAAAACCTCCTATGTTTAATGGAGTGGTAATCTCAGTGGCCCAAGGGGAAGCAGCTCAGGTTTTAGAGGAAGAAATATCCTCTTTAATGAGAAAAGGAGTGATAAGAGTGATTCCATCGAGAGAAAGCCACTTAGGTTTTTACTCCCGATACTTTGTGATTCCCAAAAGAGGGGGAGGTCTCCGTCCCATTTTGGATTTACGGGTCCTCAACAAACACCTCAGAAAATACAAATTCAAAATGCTGTCGCTCAGAACGTTGTGTCAGAGTATTCGTCAGGGAGATTGGTTCACCTCAGTGGACCTCCAGGACGCATATTTTCACATAGATATTTTTCCTGCTCACAGAAAATATCTGAGGTTTGCTTATCAGGGCACAGCATACGAGTATACAAGAATTCCCTTTGGCCTCGCTTTGGCCCCCAGGGTTTTCAGCAAGTGTGTGGAAGCGGCTCTGATGCCATTGAGGAGGGGAGGGATCAGAGTCGCATCATATCTGGACGACCTGCTCATCTGCGCGCCTTCCCAGAGGCAAGCAGAGAGCGATACGGGCAGACTAGTGACGATCTGGAGAGACTAGGTTTCAGAATAAACCAGACGAAGAGTTGTCTAACTCCTGCACAGGAAATAGTCTACTTGGGTCTCAGGTTGAATTCAGTGACGTTTCGAGCTTTCCTATCAGAGGATCGCATCGAGACATTTCACAGTTGCCTCTCCGTTGCCTCTCCCTTTTTCAACGAGGGAGATCAGTCTCTTTCAGAATGTGTCTTCGGCTACTGGGTCTGATGGCCTCAACACTGTCAGTGGTTCCCCTGGGACTGCTGCGAATGAGGGATTTTCAGAATTGGACAGCGTCACAGGGCATTCGCCCAAAGAGCCGTCTCAGCCGCAGAGTGCGCATCTCACCAGAATGCATGAACGCTCTCCGTCATTGGAGAGCTCCGTCTTTTCTCAGAACAGGATGCCTTCTGGGTCCTGTTATGTTAAGGAAAGTGGTGACGACAGGTGCATCTCTCACGGGCTGGGGGGCGGTGTTCGAAGGCAGAACAGTGAGAGGAGTTTGGTCTCCCGCACTGAGAGAGAAGCACATAAATTTTCTGGAACTACTAAGTGTTACTAGCTCTGAGACATTTTGTGCATTTTCTCAAGAATCATCATGTATTGGTCAGGGCGGACAATACAACGGTGATAGCCTACATAAATCGGCAGGGAGGAGTTCGTTCTCACAAGCTTCACTTGTTAGCGAAATAACTAATTATGTGGAGCAGCAGGACCCTCCTGTCGTTACGTGCGACACACGTTCCAGGAATAATGAACAGGGGAGCGGACTTACTGTCCAGGGGGAATCCTCTGTACTGGGAGTGGAGACTCCACCCCCAAGTGACGCTCAAGGTGTGGCAGAGATTCGGCCGTGCAGCCATAGATCTCTTCGCATCGCGCGAAGACGCGCAATGTCCCCTGTTCTTCTCTCTGGCCGGCAACGATGCACCGTTGGGTGTGGATGCTCTAGCCCACGAGTGGCCAGACGTGTTACTGTATGCGTTCCCTCCGTTGAGCCTGATCGAACCGACACTACGGAGGGTTCGACAATACAGACATGTAATGATTCTGATCGCGCCATACTGGCCGGGGAGAATGTGGATTGCGGAGATTGCGCAACTGCTCTATGACCAGCCATGGCCATTACCAGCACGCAGGGATCTCCTCTCACAAGCACGGGGGGAAATATTTCATCCCTCCCCTCAGAAACTTGCTCTCTGGGCCTGGCCCGTGAGAGGCTAAATCTGGATGCAGCTGGGTTACCTCCGAAAGTGATAGAGACAATTCAGAACGTGAGGGCTGCCTCGACACGTTCTTTATATAATCTCAAATGGAGGGTGTTTGAGGGATGGTGCGCCGATAGAAACATTGTTCCTTTCTTGTGTTCAGCTTCGGATGTGATGTGCTTCCTACAGGACCTTCTGGACAAGGGCAGAGCCTTTTCTACAGTTAAGGTTTATCTGGCCGCTATCTCGGCATGTCATGTGGGTCTTAACACGGGTACTATTGGCCAACACCCTCTCGTCTGTCGATTTATGAGAGGGGCATGTATCGAAGTATCGAAGCTGCTGGTCCCGCCTTGGGATTTGTCCATAGTTCTGAACGCGCTCTCAAAAGCCCCTTTCGAACCCATTGATAACATTGCCTTGAAGCTGCTCACTTTGAAGACGGCTCTGTTACTTGCTCTCACTACAGCAAAAAGGGTGAGTGAGCTACATGCTTTATCTATTCACTCCTCATGTATGATGTTTGCTCCGGGGGGTCGAAGAGTAACTTTTAGACCTAACCCGGCGTTTGTGCCTAAAGTGTTTGATCACGCTGGTGCAGTTCAATCAGTGGACCTGCTAGCTTTTCATCCACCGCCCTTTTCATCCCCAGAGGAGGAGAGGTTACACAGTTTATGTCCGGTTCGTTCTCTGTATACGTATGTTCAGAGAACCTGCACACTTCGTAAGAGCAATCAGCTTTTTGTCTCATGGGCTGACTCTTACAAAGGAAAGCCTATCTCCCGTCAGCGTCTTTCCCACTGGGTGGTGGAGGCTATCGTGTTATGTTACAATAATATGAATAAAGAGCCCCCAATAGGATTACGAGCACACTCAACTAGAGGTATGGCTACATCCTGGGCTCTGTTTAAGGGCATTTCTATTCAAGAAATTTGCGCGGCAGCCAGCTGGTCTTCTCCGCACACATTTGCTCGTTTCTATAGACTGGATGTGACAGAACCATCTCTGGCCCACTCAGTTCTGGGAGTGAGTAGTCAGGGGGTATAATGCAATTTATTAAGGGGAGTATTCCTTTGCATTCTGTTTCACCTCAGTTGGGCTTTATGATTCAGATAATAACCTACTCTTTCTTTAGTCTGCTTCGTCAGCATATCGGCAATACGGGAGTGGTCTATATCCCATAGTGAGATACCGAACGAGTGTTAGAAAGAGAACGTTAGGTTACTGACGTAACCCCGGTTCTCTGATAACATGAAGTGAGGTATCTCACAAACATTGCCCTCCTTGCCTTACTGCACGGAGAAGAGATATGCGGAGAATGACGAAACGGCAGGTAGCTGCGGTTTATATACAGGGAGGCGGGACTCCCTGATCGCTGCAGCGATTGGTCTGCCATAGTTGGCAGACGTGGTGTTATTGGTGCTTCCGCGATCGGTCACGCCCGAGGCGCTCCCATAGTGAGATACCTCACTTCATGTTATCAGAGAACCGGGGTTACGTCAGTAACCTAACGTTTCTCCAGAGCGACTGCGGGAGCGCTGATGAACACACAGCTGTTTCAGGATTGGCCAAATTCACCACATGACAACAATGACGTGTGTTTCTAACATCTTCAATTCCAATACAGCTCACAAATATTATTTTACTAGGAAAATATCACAATCGTGTGAAAAAAAATGTAAGCTAAGCCAAACTTTAAACATTTTAAGAGATTAAACAAATACTACTACATTAGATAAAATTAAGAACAAAAAAGCAAGAAACACCTATGAAGCTTTTGTTACTTTAAATTGTTGTAATTTTACCCATGGCATGAATTGTTTCACTTTACATATTCTTATGAATGTTTATTTGTTTTTGTACTTGTTGTGAGTTGTATATGCTTGTACAAACCTTTGTATAATTTTTGCATAATAATAAAAAACAAATCTGTTTTTAGAACAGTAAAAGCTTTTTTTACTGTACAGTCACAATGTTATAATGAGTCACATTTAATAATAAAAAAACACTGTATTGGTATTTAAATAGTACATGTTGAACTTTATTCTTGAACAGGTATGGCCCTGTATTAAGCAGTATATAAAAAGTGTTTCTGTTGCTCATGAAAACATTTATGAAACGCCTGTGCATTTGAAAAATATTGCATGTTATTCACTTCATCTGTGATAAGAGTATCCAAACACCGCGAGAGCATCACTACCGGGAGCAGAAAGTGTCCGACTTCACTTCTCCGCTTTCAGTTCCGCCCCCGACTGCAAGCGGCTGCTCTCGCCGATAGGTCTGTGCGGCGCCGCATGAAGTCGAACACACCTGGACTCTTTCTGTTCCCGGTAGTGATGCTCTCGCGGTGTTTGGATTAAAGAGTGTGTAAATACATCTAAATGCCACTTCAGATGCATTGCAAAGATACATTTTGTTGATGATTTCATTGGCTTGGTAACAGCCCAAATGCAAGAATTTGACTCAAAAGATTATGCACGAGAAGGTTTGAACGAGAGATGCAGTTTACAACGTTCTTATTTCTGCTTAAACGTTCATGCATTATTAATATTAACATATATTATCTAGGCATTAACTCAGTTTAATGTTTTACTATTTTACGAGTTGGCGTTGATGATAGAGACGTGATAATAATGTGGTGGATGATTTAAAAACTATTCGATAATCACAGTAGTTTAGGGTATTCATCCTAATGTAAAATTAACGGTCACCTCAGTCATCTGAAGGCGCTCTACGATCATTTTATCTGAGCGCAAACTCGGGAGAAATTAAATATATGTGGATGTGTAATATGTGTTTATTTTTGTTGCCAGTATTTTCTCCCTGTGTCCGCGTGGGTTTCCTCCCACAGCCTAAAGACAGGTAAACAGAACATTCTACTTGTGTATGGATCGACTTGTGTATGATTGGTCCTCGCCATGAATAGCCATATGCTGAAATGGCGTTAAGCATAATAAATAAATAAATTGCCAGTATTTTAATAGTATTTAATTGTTATGAACATATAAGCATTACAAATGAGGTCTAATAATAGCCTACCATGGATAAAACCACAAAGCAGAGGTATTACCCCTTCACATGTCTATGGGATAGTGCCTCATTCAGTTAATAATTAGCCAAGCTGATGTTGTTCTAAAGCTATCCACTTTTTTCATTACAAAAGAAGAAATGACAAAGAAAGAAAGCCATGCTTGCACTTGTCTTGTCCATTTAAAGTTAGTGAAGTGTGTGACCTTTTAAAAGGGTTCAGACATGTCTCCTAGTGTTCTGAGAGCCCGGTCTCATGAAAATGCATATAAATAGTACGTCAAATAAAAACAAAAACTCGTGGTATTGATACGCAAAAAAAAATTAGTGTGGCGTGCATATGATACGCACGTGTTTGGCGTGCATACAATGCGCAGTTTTCATGTACATATGATATGCATCTACCTGACAACCCTAATCCTACCCATCGCGTAGCATATACACGTCGATTTTTGCGCATCAATACCACGAGTTTTTGTTTTTATTTGGCGTGCTATTTATACGCACGAGATCGGGTTGGTTCTGAAGGCATTTGTGAGGTTTTGCCGAGAAACAAGCTACATATTTTTACAGATTTTATTTAACATTTGAAATATGCTAATGACGTAAGATAAATCAATAGTTCTTAATCCAAGTTTGGGAACTGTACTCGCATACCTGCAGACTTCAAGTTCCACAAGCGTTCGTTTGACCAGCAGATGTCCTCCTCGTGCTGTGGTTCGGCTCCAAACAGTGAGTCATTTTGAGAAGCTATTGGTTCAATTGATTCGATGCTTCAAAAAGCATATTTCTCCCATACATATATATATATATATATATATATATATATATGGGTGAATTAAGGTTGATTGGGACAGTTTTTGAATTTCCGCCTTGTGCAAGGTTTCTTGCCATAAATTAAAAACATTAGCCCAACGCATGATATATTTCTTTAATAGCCTACAGAAGATGTTAACTACCCATTTGAAAGGATGCATTATGTACACTTTTCTGTAAACTGACCCTAATTTTTTTTTTGTAACATCTGGGTGATTGGGACACAACGTTTGGTTGATTCATGAACTAGCTAGATTTTGCTCAAATAAAAATCTGAAATAGAAGCATTTTGAAAATAGAAATAGAAAATCAAATAGACAAGTTAAAAAAAATGCTTCAGGTCCAAATAAATAATAAATAAAATAAAATGTTGGGTGGCCCCATCACCAATTCACCTTTTTACCAATTTAACCTGAACAAACCTTTAAACAGAAACATGAATATGGTTTATTACTGCAACAAAAACAGTAAAAAAAAACAAACAAACCAAAAAAAAAAAAAAACAGTTAAAAAAAACGTTTAAAAAAAAAAAAAGGTTTCTCTAAAATGCTTCTTGTCAGTCCTCTGTCGTGTGTCATGTGTTCCCGCCTCTTGTGTCCATGTTTGGTCTTGTTCCTGTCCTTGTTAAGTGTGATTATTGGTTTATTCAGTTCAGCTGTGTTTTCGTCTAATTATCTGTGATTGTCATGTGTATTTAGTTCCTGCTTGTTTAATTAGTTTTCGTCTGGTCTACTCGTTATTCCCTGGTGTTCCTGTCTGTCTCAGCCTTGCCCTGTCCTGATGTCACCATTAAAGACTATTATTTTGAAGTATCTCCTCGTCTGCGTGTTCCTCGTTTCCTCCCTGCTGTGTGCACCGTGACACTTCTATTTTCAAAATGCTTCTATTTCAGATTTTTATTTTAGCAAAATCTAGCTAGTTCCTGAATCACCCAAAATTATGCTGTCCCATCCACCTAAATTGTGTTTGGGTGGGTGGGACAAAATTAAAAACAACCTGATTCTGAAAATAGAAACGTGATAGTAACACATTTTTACTGGTTTTGTAGAAGCAGTGCATCATATTTATATTTCCATCAAAAGTTTGTATAATATAGTAGCTGTGACAATTTTAGGACCTTATTATGAAAACTATCAAAAGCTTATGTCATTTTCCTCAGTTCATGCATGTCAACTTCCTGTTTGATGCCTGCCCCGCCCACCTACATGATATTACACCAATGAGGGCATCCCATTTTAATTATGTGGTCTTACAGCTAGGGCTCAGCAAAAAAGTTTTTATTTTCACTCATGTGAGAAAATAAATTCTGTATAGTTATATTGTCCCATTTGACCTTATGTCCCAATCACCATTAATTCACCCCAATATATTATTATTTTTATTACAATATATTATTTTTTTTTTTTTACTCGTTGTTGTGGTGAGCTGGAAGGTTATATACAACAGCAGAGGGCAGCCAATGCTGCAGCGTCCAGGGAGCAGTTGGGGGTTCGGTGCCTTGCTCAAGGGTCTCACCTCAGTCATGGTATTGAAGGTGGAGAGAGCACTGGTTATTCACTCCCTCCACCGGCAATTCCTGCCAGGCCTGAGACTTGAATCCACGGCCTTCGGGTTACAAGTCCGACTCTCTATCCATTAGGCTACGGCTGCCCCTTAATGCAAAGTTTAATGCCATTCAGTGTTAGCATTTTAGGTCCATGCGTTCCCTAAGGGTTTTCATGTGACAAAGTAAAATTGTAACAGGCCCATATAACTTAAAGCGTTCACTATACAAGTTGTTTGAACATAAATGTGTGTTGGAAGTGTGTGTACACATCCATCCTATAATAATAAAAATCCACCCAGTGTTTTTTTTTTTAAATCCCTATTTTAAAATCCCCTTTCTCAAATCAGGCTGTTCTGACATTCCTGTCAGAATGATGTAGTTCTGCACAGGCCCCTCCCACGATAGTTGATTGACAAGACTGTCTTACCTTAGACCCGCCCTGAGTGAGCTGTCATCAGTCCGCCATGGTGTCGACTCCGGTGCAGGGGAAGACAAGATCATCTCAGATTAAGCGATTGAGGTATTTTGTTGTTGGATGTAATGATGAGTATAGCAGTTGTCATTTACTCCCGACATCTGAGCCGCTGAAGACGCAGAGGATTAACATTACTTTCATTTTAAAGGGAATGCGCCGATCCCCGATCTGCCTAAATGCGTCTATGTTCACGCGAAGCATTCATGATCCAGCTTCATCTACAGAAGAAGTGAGTGTAACATTTTTTTATGAATCTTTGCAAATCACTTTTCCTAATAATGTGCTAGTTAGCCAGTTTAGCGGCTAAAGTACTGCTCTTCACCCCACAGAAGAGAGGGGCGGGGTCAGCAGAGCTCATTAGCATTTGAAGCAACATGGACTATAATGGCTTGCTAATAACAGAGCTGATTTTGACATGGTAAAAAAGGTGGTTTTTACATTGAGAAATTTTAACCAAAGAATGTTATAGACTTTTCTATGGAAGCCCGTTTCCTGCACAACTTTTTTTTTCACAGGAAAAATTGCGAGTTATAAAGTCATAATTGCGAGATATAGACTTCTTTTCTCACAAATTGCGAGTTATAAATTTTGAGGGGGGGGGGAGACTGATATGTTCTCAGAATTGCGAGTTTATATCACGCAATTCTGACTTTATAACTCGCAATTGCAAGTTTGTATCATGCAATTCTAAGAAAAAAAGCCAGAATTGTGAGATAAAAAGTCGCAATTACCTTTTTTATTTTTTTATTCAGTGGCGGAAACGGGCTTCCATACTTTTCATGAAGACCCTAAAGAATCATACCCTCCCAGTCAGCAAATTTCCTTTGGCACGGATCTACTAGATTAGTTCGTGTTCACTGGCCCAAAACTGGTCCATATCTTTTTAGCCAGAACTGAGCCAAAACAGTGCCATAACCCAACCCAGAGTGAGCCAAATAATAAAAAACAGACGTGGCTGATATATGGACCCTTTATGGCATTCTTATATGGTTGAGTTCTGTAAAGGGCTGACGGCCCTTATGTGGCCCACATTTGGCTAATACACCAAAAGCCATTATTCAACCACATTTACACACATGTTTTTAATTTAAAATACCCATTGCACAATGAGTCTTAAACACAAAAATGGATTCACACTCATTTTTAAAAAATGTTTATAGTATTTTAATAACAGAATTGCAATACAGAACATAACATAACATAACAGAAGTGTGCTATTTTGTAAATGTCAGATGAGTGAATAAATGTGCAAAAATTGATACTTTTAGTAAGTCTCGCCAGTCTTTCTCACTCACAGTCTTTCAGGAAAAAATAAGAGAAAAAAAGAACATTAGTATATCATAATTAGTATCATACATTAGATATTATATGAAGACAAGCACATAAATGACTGTAAATCAGCACTGCACACATTCTTTTCTACCACCCAAGACATGAGTGCTACTGTGAAGTCCCTTTTTAAATTTTAATTTTCTCAATGTAAAAAATGTAGCTACTTTAATAACAGGCTATTTTTAGACATAATAATAATATACATAATATTAATGAAAACATTAGGGGTGTAATGGTACCTCAGCTTTGAAGTCACAGTTTCAAACATTTTTGGTACAGCAGGGGGAGAAAACATACAATTGTTTTTTTGATTTTTTTAATAAGCAGTGGTTTACTGAACAATTTGTGTCTCTGCCTTTAAATAAACTCAATTATAATTACAATTTTCTTAAGGATAAAAAAGCTATAATCTCAGCTATAATGCTATACAATAGGGAGCCCTATTAGAGCATATAACTAAAATATTAAAGGCTGCAATTAACAACAAAACCCAATCTATTAAATTCAAATATTTTAGATACAATGAACAACACTACAAAAAAAAAAAAAAAAGTATGCAAACATATAGTTTGCACATTGCAATTTTCTTGCAACAAGCTGTAGACACTGAATGACTTGCCTGAGGTAAAGGTATTGCTTTTTTATTGGCATTTTTCCACGGTAGCAAAACTGATTAAGATTAAGTGACATTAGTGTGTTTATTTCGCGTTATAACCGTTTGTAACTAGTAGAAAAGATTAAAGGGAAGGGATGATTGCGTTCACGCGCTCTCCGCGCTTCCGCATGCAGCGGTCTGTACGAATAATGTACCATTACACCCCTAGAAAACATGACAAACAAATACAACCCATTATATACACTATACAGTGGGGCAAAAAAGTATTTAGTCAGCCACCAATTGTGCAAGTTCTCCCACTTAAAAAGATGAGAGAGGCCTGTAATTTTCATCATAGGTATACCTCAACTATGAGAGACAAAATGAGAAAAAAAATCCAGAAAATCACATTGTAGGATTTTTAAAGAATTAATTGGTAAATTCCTCGGTAAAATAAGTATTTGGTCAATAACAAACAAGCAAGATTTCTGGCTCTCACAGACCTGTAACTTCTTCTTTAAGAGGCTCCTCTGTCCTCCACTCGTTACCTGTATTAATGGCATCTGTTTGAACTTGTTATCAGTATAAAAGACACCTGTCCACAACCTCAAACAGTCCAACTCAAAACTCCACCATGACCAAGACCAAAGAGCTGTCAAAGGACACCAGAAACAAAATTGTAGACCTGCACCAGGCTGGGAAGACTGAATCTGCAATAGGTAAGCAGCTTGGTGTGAAGAAATCAACTGTGGGAGCAATTATTAGAAAATGGAAGACATACAAGACCACTGATAATCTCCCTCGATCTGGGGCTCCACGCAAGTTCTCACCCCGTGGGGTCAAAATGATCACAAGAACTGTGAGCAAAAATCCCAGAACCACACGGGGGGACCTAGTGAATGACCTGCAGAGAGCTGGGACCAAAGTAACAAAGGCTACCATCAGTAACACACTGCGCCGCCAGGGACTCAAATCCTGCAGTGCCAGGCGTGTCCCCTGCTTAAGCCAGTACATGTCCGGGCCCGTCTGAAGTTTGCTAGAGAGCATTTGGATGATCCAGAAGAGGATTGGGAGAATGTCATATGGTCAGATGAAACCAAAATATAACTTTTGGTAAAAACTCAACTTGTCGTGTTTGGAGGAGAAAGAATGCTGAGTTGCATCCAAAGAACACCATACCTACTGTGAAGCATGGGGGTGGAAACATCATGCTTTGGGGCTGTTTTTCTGCAAAGGGACCTGGACAACTGATCCGTGTAAACGAAAGAATGAATGGGGCCATGTATCGTGAGATTTTGAGTGAAAACCTCCTTCCATCAGCAAGGGCATTGAAGATGAAACGTGGCTGGGTCTTTCAGCATGACAATGATCCCAAACACACCGCCCGGGCAACGAAGGAGCGGCTTCGTAAGAAGCATTTCAAGGTCCTGGAGTGGCCTAGCCAGTCTCCAGATCTCAACCCCATTGAAAATCTTTGGAGAGAGTTGAAAGTCCGTGTTGCCCAGCAACAGCCCCAAAACATTACTGCTCTAGAGGAGATCTGCATGGAGGAATGGGCCAAAATACCAGCAACAGTGTGTGAAAACCTTGTGAAGACTTACAGAAAACGTTTGACCTCTGTCATTGCCAACAAAGGGTATATAACAAAGTATTGAGATGAAATTTTGTTATTGACCAAATACTTATTTTCCACCATAATTTGCAAATAAATTCTTTAAAAAAACCTACAATGTGTTTTTCTGGATTTTTTTTTCTCATTTTGTCTCTCATAGTTGAGGTATACCTATGATGAAAATTACAGGCCTCTCTCATCGTTTTAAGTGGGAGAACTTGCACAATTGGTGGCTGACTAAATACTTTTTTGCCCCACTGTATATACTTTAAAAGATACAGACATGTAGATGTTTGTGGAAGATGTTTTCTCTGTTTTGGAGGGAAGATCGTTTTTAAATCATACCCTATTGCATCAAAATTTGTTAATAGGCCTATACTGTACTATAGTTTGGGGTGGATAATTTTATCAGTTGTTTATTATTCATGCAACAATGTATTACTGTTATAGTTTTTATTAATAACCATTGCTATATAGCTGATAACTTTGTCTAGTGCTCTTATGAATGTTTATAACATGATTTGTGAACATTTAACTACCATACTGAATGACATAGCACCATGAAGAAGTCTATGCTATGTTTGCGTATTTCATTTCATTATGTAATCTGTTGTACAGATCTGTGTAGTGTTAAATACTGTTTTTGACAGATAATATCATGATATTCCCTTACCGAATGTCGTATCCTGTCAGCAATAACCTGTCCATAGGGTTTAAACATTTCACATGAAATTCTGTCAGTGTGGGGGAGCTGTAGAACAAGAACAAGAAAAATACAGCTGCGCTATATCTCTGGTCATTTTAATATGTAACTAATTTAATGTTTAGATTTTTTTTTTAAGTATCCAGTGGATGATCGAAGGGCACAAGAAGAATCTGGAGGGGCACAAGGAGAATCTGGCCCCCCCTTAGACCCGGCCCTGGCTGAGATGTGGACTGCCACTAACCTGCCACACATGACTATATCAGTTTATATGTGTTATTCCAAATAAAAGCCAAATGTTAACCATAAGTTAACACATTACATGGTGTGCCATTGCCAAGCCATATATGGCTCTCATTTGTGTGCTGTCATCTGGACCATATACCTCAAAACATATTGTCATCTTAAAGAAAATTCCCTCCAATTCTGAAGCTATGGCAACACATATGGGGAAAGTTTGGCCCATATGTTCTCAGCCATACCTAGGCCAAATGTGATAGCTATCAGCCACATTTGGCCCAAACGTTCTTGCTAACTCAGCTTGTGGAAAATGGGCATCCGATGACCCCTTTAAAGGGTAAAAGATATTGTCACGTTTTGCTCTACAGATTAATTACAGTCATTCCTCGTGAGTTTTGAAGCTGTATAATAAGGACGTTGGTTAAAAAAATTAAACATTTCATAACTTTCACTATGAGCATAATAAGTAGTCTATAATACAAACTGAATTTTTTTTGTTTTTGTTTAAGTATTCTGCAGTTCAAGTTATTCAGTTGTTTTTACTTATTTTTTCCCTTGTTTGGATCACAAATACTTCGTCCACAGAAATAAATAAAACTTTAACATATTTCATAATAATTAATTTTCCCCATAACTTTCATAAATTAAAAAAAAAAAAAAAATTGCCAGTTGCCCTGACCAAGGTTGCTTTACAAAACAGGAAAACGCCACCTTACCGTGTCACGGAACCACAGCAACGGAAATAGCTACTGTGTGGCCAAAAGTCTGCAACAGTCGGTCTGGGTGACCTACCAGTTATTTTAGAGCATAACTCATAGATTCCATCTTAATTTCCAGATTGTGTGAATTCTGAGTGAGTATATTGTCTTTTAATTTAGTTTTGGTTGTTTAACATGCCTAAGTTTCTTCAGATAAAGAAAAAAAAAAAATGTATAGGCTAAATTATGGTCAGATGTTTTTAGTGCTGTTTCTATGACATGTTTACAAATATTAACAAGCTAACTTTAGAAACTGCTACAGATTCAATGTAAATTATATGTAATAATAGTAATAATAAAAGAATAGAAATAAAATAAAATAAAAATTATGTAGCCATAGCTATTTGGTTAGGAAATAGTGGGGGGAAAAAATCTAAATCTTAAACTAAAACTGATCATTTAGAACATAAATAATTGCTTTCAAGCTTTGTATGAGCACATATGAAATGTAACGTTTAATAACATTTGAGAAACCTAAGTGATTATAGAGCTTTTCAATAGATTCAGCTTTGTTCTGTAACACAAACAAGATTGTCGTATTCTGGTGAGTGAGACCTTTGATAAAGTTTTTGTGTGTGTGTTTGTAGAGAAAAGGTAAAATGGAAAAATAACAGATTTGCTGACCACTAACAAAGGAAAATATGACCTGCAGAATATGACCCGCAGAGTCAAGTTTAGAACTGGAATCCTGAACATTTGAAAATGTAACACATGGTATAGTCATAAAATATAAGACAAAGTATCACTGCAGGAAAACATATATGACCCTGGACCACAAAACCAGTCTTAAGTGTCAACTGAATAACTAAGCTTTCCATTGATGTATGGTTTGTTAGGATCGGACAATATTTGGCTGAGATACAACTATTTGAAAATCTGTAATCTGAGGGTGCAAAAAAATCTAAATATTGAGAAAATTGCCTTTAAAGTTGTCCAAATGAATTCTTAGCAATGCATATTACTAATCAAAAATGAAGTTTTGATATATTTACAGTAGTAAATTTACAAAATATCTTCATGGAATATGATCTTTACTTGATATACTAATGATTTTTGGCATAAAAGAAAAATCTATAATTTTGACCCATACAGTGTATTTTGGGCTATTGCTACAAATATACCCCAGCGACTTAAGACTGGTTTTGTGCTCCAGGGTCACATATAAGAGTGCCATCAAGTGGAGATATGGAATGGCACATAGTTGTGTTAACCACATATTTTCATTCAAACACAAGAAATGAGGACAGATCAAAACAATGTGTGACATCTTAAAATGTTTTTATGAAGGAGAGTGTGATAAATAGGCTGCAAATTTTAATTTGACTCTAGATATTCCCCGTGTTTAGCTAAGACATCTTTACATTAAGAGAATAGGTTTTATAACCATAGAGCTACACAGTAAGCGAGGTTTCAGATCCATAAAGGCTCTGGCACATTAAAAACTTCTGTTAGAGCCTAAAATAAAAAGCACAACAAAACAAGCATTAATGCAGACATGCTAGTCTACGAGATGTTGTTAGAGATACTACAGAGAATATGACGTCAGTTTCGGTGTTGTTGTGGGTATCAGTCAGGAAGGGTGTGTCCATTTTACAAATTGCTCAGCTCTGACAGCGCTGTGTTTCTCATGAGGTCATAATACTGTGGACTCATGCATGACAAAGATGACATTTTCGACTCAGTCCAAAAGGTTCCTGGAGAAGCTTCCAGTTTTGTTTAAAATCTAAACACCTATAGCATACTATCAAAATGTCCTGATTGTAAAATGCTCAGAAAGTATGGCTGAGGGCTGGGCCACACTTCTGTCCAAACTTGTTCACCTGGTTTTCGCTGCATTCTTTGAGAAACACATTCAAAGAGAGAGAGTTGATGTCTAGTTGAAAGACTAACACTCAATGTCTCATTACTGACCATTAACACTATTGTATGTGACTCTGTTATTGCCATTCTGTCACCTATTTTCTTTTGAAAGACATGGCCTATGTTTATGTTGCTAATATATTAATAAACTTTAATATGGAAAAGCAATTTTCTAGGGGTAACATTTATTTTTTGCAATATGTGGCTCAAAATGTCATGTCCATATGTTTATCGGCTATAATTGCAAGTGGTTTAGAACTCTGCTTTTTCCAAACTATGTAAATTAAAGATTTTAGCTGTTGTGTTTGAATTTATGTAAACAATTATTGTCATATGCCATCATCCACCCAAACCCTCATTTCATTTTATTCATTTTAATACAAAATGGTAAACAGATGGAAAACATTATAATTCAAACAGGAAATAAAATTGGAAACAAATGTAGAGTATAAATATAAAACATCCTAATTATAAAACATAACAGGCATGTTAGTCACTTTCACATATGTGACCCTGGACCACAAAACTAGTCATAAATAACACGGGTATATTTGTAGCAATAGCCAAAAATACATTGTATGGGTCAAAATTATCGATTTTTCTTTTATGCCAAAAATCATTAGGATATTAAGTAAAGATCATGTTCTATGAAGATATTTAGTAAATTTCCTACCATAAATATATCAAAACTTCATTTTTTATTAGTAATGTGCATTGCCAAGGGCTTCATTTGCACAACTTTAAAGGCGATTTTCTCAGTATTTTGATTTTTTTGCACCCTCAGATTCCAGATTCTCAAATAGTTGTATCTCGGCCAAATATTGTCCTGTCATAACAAACCATACATCGATGGAAAGTTTATTATTTCAGCTTTCTGATGATGTATAAAGCTCAATTTCGAGAAATTTACACTTTTTGGTTTTGTGGTCCAGGGTCACAAATGTGTGTACATATTTGTCCCATTTGTTCAAAGCCCCATATAGTCAGGCATGATATATATATATATATATATATACACACACACACACACACACATATATATATATATATATATACATATATATAGGCTATGTATTTATATATTAGATTTTTATTTATTTATTTTTAACTTGTAAATTAAAAGCTTGTATGGGTATTGTATATCACATTGAACAAGATAATATTTTATTCTGATTTAGATATGTCAGTCATTTAAAATGAACAATGATCAAATGTAAATGTGATAAAAGGTACATTTAAGTTACTTTATTTCCTTAAAACGGGTTCTTGTCTTGTAATTTTTTAACAGTCTTACAAGTTCTGTTTTTTTTCTTTAATTAGACTTTTATTCTTTAATAAGACTTTTATCATGTTATTGTCTTTTTCTTTCCTTAACGTTTTCTTCAATATTTTTGTTCTTAAATTATTTTTAAAATGCACTATTACGTTTTTATTTATCTTGCTCCCTCTTTATTGTTATGCAGAACTTTGAATCACTATTATGAATGAAATGCAAGTAGTAGAAAGGATAGAAATATTATATACACTTGTTTTGTCCTAAATCTATAGTCACCTTTCATCAGGTTTTGTTTCTAGTCTTTGTCATATACAGCAAATACTGCAGTATTGGAGTTGCATATGATAAGTTTCAACCGAAAATCTTGTCGGTGCTTTACATTTCCAAAATGGAGATGGCAAGTTTTGCGTTCACTCTCGATGCGTCAAGTGGCCATACATGGTCATGGGCGGAAAAATAGGTGAGGTGTTTTAGCTTTAACTCCGTCCATTTGCACCTGACGTCACTTTACTCAAGCAGGTATACATAATTTGACACCTGTTGCGCGTTTAGATCAGTCGTTTGGCGGGGAAGAGAGGCTATCTGCAGGAGCTATTCGTTATTAAGCTCAAGACTTATCAAAGAGTGGAATAACTCTTTCTGGTTGGATTTCTAATTTTTCTTAAAGCTTTGGTAAGAAGACTTAAGCGTTTTATTGTTTAAATACTGGTTGATTTGCGCAGAGGTTCTGGAGATTAACGCACGCATCAGTTCCTCGTACGGAGTGATTTCTAAACCGTGAAACTGTTTGTTTTTGTTTTTTTCAGTTCTCTCTAATACCGAGATGAAGGTTTTAGTCGCCTTGTTTGTTGCGGTGTTAGTGGAAGTGGCCGCCTCATGTAAGTAACAACTATTTTAACTTCAATTGAAACGAGATGTTTAAACGAAAGCTGTTTTAAACGTAAACTAAGTCGGGTTAAACCGTGACAAGCTGTTTAATCCTAGTCGGTAACTTGGTAGTTAGGAGGCAAACAAAGCCATGAGATGGATCAGGGTGTGGTTCAGTATGTGGGGGTGGGGGAGCTCTACTTGGACTGGGTTATGCGTTTCAGCTTTAACCCATCTACCGAATACATTTTTAGTGGTTTTAAAACGAAGTTGTCTCTTTTGTTGTTGTTTTAACCCAACAGGTACTTGTGCCAGTATGAAGTGGGCTGTGTGTGAGCCTGACCCATGCCGGTGCACTCTTCAATTAACTAGGGATGTGATGCAACCGCTTGATTGTACAAAATGTGAGTTTTCCCTTATATTTGCACTTAAAGCTGGTAACTATTGTTTTATTGGTGATATTTAGCACCCTTACTAAAGTGTTATTCAAATTGTTTTTCAAAAGTCTTAAGCTGGTTTGCTAACTTGTCTCCCAGTCTAGTTTGAGGAGTTTTGGTATCTCACCTAAACTAGCTGAGCTCCAGATTTCCTAGCTTGTACCAACAACCAGGCAGGTTTAAGGAGCTTCGTTCCTCCCATCAAATGTAAACGTCTTCATTTCTCCCCACCCACAGTGATTCCCAAGTGCTTCCTCATGAAAGCGGAGATGTTTCGCGCCAGGAACAACCTGACCACAAGATCAATTGGTGGGAAGCCGGTAGAATCGGCCTTTGTGGACAATGACGGCATCTATGACCCAATGTGTGAGAGTACTGGGCAGTTCAAGGCTGTCCAATGTAATGGCACTGAAGTGTGCTGGTGCGTCAACAGTGCCGGTGTGCGCAGAAGTGACAAGGGAGACAAGAACCTCAAGTGTGAGCCTGTGGAGACCTAGTGAGTGCACTTGTATTATGTTGTCAACCGGATGTTCTTCTGACTGACATGCCTAGTATGACGTGTGGTTGGAATAGTACTGCTGTTTGTGGAAGGACGCAAGACTGGTAAATTGACACTGCTATGTTTTCTTTTCTAGTTGGGTTCGTCTGCAAATGAGGCATAAAGAGACGACTGCTCCTGCCGATCTTGCCAAATGGAGGACGTATGTTACAATTGATTTTTAGGGTCTTGCTGGATCATGTGTAATCTGAAGCTCTGCTTGTGTCTTGTTTTGCTGATGTTACTCTATTTTATTTTTTTGCAGTGGAATTGAAAATACTTTACTGGCTCGTTACAAGTTGGATAAGAAATTTGTGTCTGAGGTTCAGGTAAGCATTTGCCATTGTCATCCAACCCCTTAACTTTGCTTTTGGTACACCGCCTAACAAAACCTGCTTCCTTTTTTCCAGTATGACAAAGATGGCCGTCTCCTCATTGTGGATGTGAAAAAGCCTATGGGATCTGCTGATCCAGACCTGTCCCTCATGACTTACTACATGGAGAAGGATGTGAGTCTCGTTATGATTTCTCAGTTGTAATAACTGATTTTTATATTTTGTAACTTTGTGCAAAAATTAACTTGTCTACACAGGTCAAAGTTCTGCCCCTCTTTAAAGACGCTCAACCATTTGAAGTCAGTGTTGAGGGATCAAAGGTGTCCATGGACGACATCCTGGTGTACTATGTAGATGAAAAGGCACCCACCTTCACCATGCAGAGGGTGACTGGTGGTATCATTGCTGTCATTGTGGTGGTCAGCTTGATTGTGATTGCAGGATTCCTGGTTATTGTAAGTGCCATTTCATCTTTGGGTTTCTTGTTAATGTGTGGTTTTGTAGTCTAACTGTTATTCCTCCTTTTCAGTACTTCCTCGCACGGCGACAGAAGGCCATGTACAGTAAAGCACAGGTTGGTTCACTTATTTCAGTATGATCCAAACTGTGTGGTTCTTCCCCCAAATGGAAGCAAGCTTTTTTTAACACATTTCCTTCTGTTCTTGCAGGCCAGAGAGATGGAGACCATGTCTTAAAGCTATTAATGACATCTCATGACCTTGAGTCTGATTCTGGGATGTGCCCCATGCTGAAGCTTAGACCTGCTGTACATTTGCTTGTGACCTTTATTAGAAATTAAGTGTCTGTTACATGCGGAGTACAGTTTTTAATTGTTACACTTTTCTATTTAATGAGGGCTCCTTTTCAATTGGTTCAATGTTTTAACACTGTACAGTTTGCGACTTGTAAGTTTTTAATAAAATTTGTTTTTGTGTTAAACATTTGTCATGAAAGTTTTTAATAATATTCTGGCATGTGATAGTCTTGGTAAATCAAAATCCTTTTTTTCTATTGAGCTGTATTGGTGTTGCTAAATTAAAAGGACTATCCTAGCACAAAACAATCCCTAGCTTTTGTTTGAAACCACATGATTTGTCCTTTTCAGCCCAGGGCAAGCAGTTGAGCTGCACCTGTTCTCTGCCTTATGAGCTTCACCTCAATTCAAATCTGTGATGGAAATTTATTGAATGACTAGTTTTAGCATGACAACACTTGCCCAAATTTAAATGATGCAGTGTCAAGTAGACAATTTACTTCTGCGTTGCAAAACTGCTTCCTGTGAATGTGAGAACTCCGATTTATCGTTACAGGTAAAAAAACAAACAAAAAAACAACCTAGAATAACATGTGGTAAATGACAGAACTGCTTGCGCTACAAACTGGAATGATTGATAAAATAACAAATGCCAGTTTATCACAGCATAGCAGACTGGTTTTGTACAGTTAATAGAAGTACAAACTTTGGGAAAAGTCAGTTACAAATGGTGGCGTGTGCATTATCCACATTTTTTGACTTATAACCATGTGTTTTAAATAATGCAGGGATTGTAGGGTCTAATAATGGACCCCTAAAACCTGTGCATTTGTACAAACCTTTTTTGTTCTTTCAAAATGTAAAACAAAGAGGCTGTTTATTAACTTGAAGCTGCTGACCATTCAAGTGCACAGAAAGACTAATAATTAAACCCATGAGAGAGCCGTGCACTGAGCGGTTTGAAATACAGGTCAGACCTGTTGCTCGAGTTTCGGGCAAAGTTCCTATATCATTGTGGTATGACTTATGCAAAGTTCTGACTAACCAAGACTACAACCTCCTCCCACGAACCAGGAAGCTGTTTACACAAATTCTGTGTTGGTTGAGTTTGTCAGGTTTTAACCGGCATATTAATGAATGATAAACGAATTTTTGAAAAGCTTTCTCAGACTTGCTAACGGCACGCATAATGTGTGCAGCAAACACATTTTTTTTTTAAATGGGAAATCTCCAAACAATAGCTTGGCTGGCACTCCCTTGCCTTGAATTCTTTGCCTTTTGGTCTAGTTCCTCAGTATATTTCCCAGAAGAGCCTAGAGCGTTTGTTTCTCAGACTAGTTGAGACAGGTTTGGGTGGATCACATGTTGCCCTCCCCCATCCGCACTCACACCTGAGCTGGAAGTCACACAGGCTCAGTCTCTGTGTTTCCATGGCAGAAAAGGAGGGATTAAATGACAAAGCCTATCAGATGAGTGTGGGTCACGGTAAGGAGGGACATTTTCACGAGGATGGTTCACCCTCACCTGTTTCGGTGCACACTGTCAACAGCATTTAAAAGTTATTTAATAGCAGTACACTAGAAATCACGCAATTCCTTTTAAACAAGTCAATGTCGTTAAGGTTTTGTTACATCTTTGGCTTTAGAGTATATAAGTAATCATCTTAAGTAGTTTTCATATTTCAAGTGTTTATGTAGATCACTAGATACTCTGCATTCCTGCTGTAATAATAATATGAGTCAGGGCAGGAAAACACAGATACTAACAAAACGGTAGAGGATGACTAAACTTGTTAGGCTACAATATGAATTAAAGGGCGAATGGTTACGAGTAACATACCGACGTAATTGATAAATGGATTTTAATCAGTGTAACGATGTGAGGCAGTCTGCCAGCGGAACAAGAAGAAATACTCCCATAAAAACAACTTTGTGCCAAATGGGAGGTTATGACATGGGGAGAATATCCGGTTTTTCATTTCAATGGATTATTGGGGAAATATCAAGAAGTGTGACAACCGAGGCAACACAACAAAACAGTCATTTGGGTAATATGTAAAATGAGAACACTGATGACTGATGAGACCAAACAATCATTCACACCCTGTACAATTTTTTTTTCCCGGTCTCTCATTGTTGAATAAATGAATATTACATGGCATACACAGTCATAATCTGGTGAACTGTAGCTGTGTTGGATTCATGAGAAGTATACAGGTGCTGGTCATATAATTAGAATATCATCAAAAAGTTGATTTATTTCACTAATTCCATTCAAAAAGTGAAACTTGTATATTATATTCATTCATTACACACAGACTGATATATTTCAAATGTTTATTTCTTTTAATTTTGATGATTATAACTGACAACTAAGGAAAATTCCAAAATCAGTATCTCAGAAAATTAGAATATTACTTAAGACCAATACAAAGAAAGGATTTTTAGAAATCTTGGCCAACTGAAAAGTATGAACATGAAAAGTATGAGCATGTACAGCACTCAGTACTTAGTTGGGGCTCCTTTTGCCTGAATTACTGCAGCAATGCGGCGTGGCATGGAGTCGATCAGTCTGTGGCACTGCTCAGGTGTTATGAGAGCTCAGGTTGCTCTGCTAGTGGCCTTCAGCTCTTCTGCATTGTTGGGTCTGGCATATCGCATCTTCCTCTTCACAGGCGAGTTTGCTGGCCAATTAAGAACAGGGATACCATGGTCCTTAAACCAGATGCTGGTTGCTTTGGCACTGTGTGCAGGTGCCAAGTCCTGTTGGAAAATGAAATCTGCATCTCCATAAAGTTGGTCAGCAGAAGGAAGCATGAAGTGCTCTAAAATTTCCTGGTAGATGGCTGCGTTGACTGTGGACTTCAGAAAACACAGTGGACCAACACCAGCAGATGACATGGCAGCCCAAATCATCACTGACTGTGGAAACTTCACACTGGACCTCAAGCAACATGGATTCTGTGCCTCTCCACTCTTCCTTCAGACTCTGGGACCTTGATTTCCAAATGAAATGCAAAATTTACTTTCATCTGAAAAGAGGACTTTGGACCACTGAGCAACAGTCCAGTTCTTTTTCTCCACAGCCCAGGTAAGACGCTTCTGATGTTGTCTCTGCTTTCAGAAGTGGCTTGGTAGCTCTTTTCCTGAAGACGTCTGAGCGTGGTGACTCTTGATGCACTGACTCCAGCTTCAGTCCAGTCCTTGTGAAGCTCTCACAAGTGTTTGAATCGGCTTTGCTTGACTGTATTCTCAAGCTTGTAGTCATCCCTGTTGCTTGTGCACCTTTTCCTACCCAAATTCTTCCTTCCAGTCAACTTTACATTTAATATGCTTTGATACAGCACTCTGTAAACAGCCACACCTTTCATTAATGACCCTCTGTGACTTACCCTCTTTGTGGAGGGCGTCAATGTTTGTCTTCTGGATCAATGCCAAGTCAGCAGTCTTCTCCATTAATGTGGTTTCAAAGAACAAGAGATACCCGGAATTTATACTGTAGGGATGGTCATTAATTGAAACTCAAATGTAAATATTCTAATTTTCTGAGATACTGAATTTGGGATTTTCCTTAGTTGTCAGTTATAATCATCAAAATTAAAAGAAATAAACATTTGAAATATATCAGTCTGTGTGTAATGAATGAATATAATATACAAGTTTCACTTTTTGAATGGAATTAGTGAAATAAATCAACTTTTTGATGATATTCTAATTATATGACCAGCACCTGTATGTATTATAGATACGCAGTTGTTAAAAAGTTTAAATTGATCCAAAAGTGACAAACAGGATATTTATAATGTTGGAAAATAATTTCAATTTAAATAAACGCTGTTCTTTTTAAATTTTTATTTATCAAAGAATCATGCTTTGAAGCAGCATAACTGTTTTCAACATTGATAATAATTGAAATGTTTCTTGAGCAGTAAATCAGCATTTCAGAATGATTTCTGAAGGATCATGTGACACTCAAGACTCGAGCAACGATGCTGACAATTCAGCTTTGCATCACAGGAATAAATTACATGTTAAAATAATTTAAAATAGAAAACTTTTATTTTTAATTTTGTAATACTATTTCACAATATTAACATTTTTACTGTATTTTTGATTAAATAAATGCAGCCTTAGTGAGCATAAGAGATGAATGACCCCAAACTTTTGAAAAGAAGTGTATTAATATAACTTAGAATTAATTTCAAATTATGTATCTATTTTGAAAAAACAAAACAAAATCAAACTTTCCTTTTTGAGTAAGGACATTTATTTAAAGCTGCATAATAGATAATTATAGAAAATACACTTTAGAAATAAATAAATACAATTTTCTATGACATTATTTGTCACAGTGTCCCTTGTTCATTGATATCAGTATAATGCTTTGGTATTCCAAAAAAACAAAACAAAACAAAACAAAGCCTTCCAGTTTCTATCTCTTGCAGTGAATCTCTTTATGAATCTCACACACCATATTCATTACACCAGTACAATATGTACTCTCAAAAACACCTCAGTCGTCTTACAGTATATGACTTCATGTTGGCTTCCAAAAACCACAAATATTTTTTGGTAATGCACTTCCTGTTTTATCATAATCCGTGTGTTCTCTCTACATGCTTCAACATGCTTATGTGAGATGAGATTTCAGCATGGGAGGTTGCATAACTCTAGTGTTACTCATCCTGTGATCACAACTCATTTTCAATTTCAGTTTAGTCAACTTCTACATATGTAGTGTAGTTGATATAGTGACGGAAGGAAACTTATTGTTTTGAGTTTCTATATTGAGTTTCTTGTAGGGCTGGGCGATTTTTCCAATTTTATTGATTAATTAAAAAAAAAATGTAGAAGTATTTTTCTTGTACTATTTCTGAACATATAATATGTATAAGACAAGTTTGTACAAGATGTAGTTGTAGTTCATGCATCTTTTCTGCAAAGACAATTAAAAGTGATTTGTTTAAAATTTACATCATGTTGACAACTTCATGTGTGCTGCACTTGGAATAGACTTTTCTTTAACAAGAGGGTTAATAAAGAACAAGTTGCTTCAATCATGTTGTAAAAAAAAATAAAAAAAAAAATAAAAAAAATGAAGAATCGGTCAAATGATTTTAGATTTTAATTGTTTGCCATACCGCCCAGCCCTAATTTCTTGCAAAAGAGATTGTTGGTAAAGCCTGAAAAATAAACTCCACTAAAATTGAAGTATTTGGGTGAATCTTATGAAAACTGAAGAACAGTTCTGGCCATATTTCATACCCAACTCAAAAGTTTTTTTTTTTTTTTGGCTTAGGGAAAAATTAAGATCCTTTGACAATTATGCACATTTCAACCAAAACATTGCTTTACCATAAGTAACCAAAAGTACCAACACTGTACAAAACTCTGTATACTTGTAAAAGTCAGCATAAATTAATAAATTACGCAGTGTTTTGTACAGTATTGTTGCTTTTTTAATATATACACACATACATATATATGAGAATTGAGAAAAAAGTACAATGTCTGGACAAAATATGTTAATGACAATTAGGTGGAAAATGTCATAAAATTATGTCACAGTGCGAACAAACAAAGAAAATCAAAACTAAAGTAGTACGCTTAATTTCTATATACAAAGTACTATTTGTTTTTATTATTTTTGGGGTGGAACTTGACTTGGACATGTTCATGAGATCTCACCCATTTTAAAGTTGAGAACTACTGTCAGTCATGTCACCCTCAGCCGCAACAGGAAGTATTAGATGGTTTAAAGGATTACTCCACCCCAAAATAAAGCAATAAGCCCCAAGAAGCCGTGCTTTACAGTGAATTAACGCAAAGCGGAGTGCCTAAAACCACCTTAGCTGTTATAAATTCACTGTAAACCATGGTTTCACGGGGCTTATTGCTTTTATAAAACGGTTATTCCACATACGTAGTAAGAAAACAAAGCGTAATGATATTAATAAAAACAAACCACTTTTTTGGAGCTACAACCGTTTCTGAGGAACTATATTCTTCCACCAAAGAATGTAGTTCCTCAGAAACGGTTGTAGTTCCAACAAAGTTGTTGCCATCAACACACAAATGTAAACAAAAGGTGTATGTTTGTAGAGTAATTTACAACAGCTTCAAACTGGGCTCAACCAATCAGAATCAAGGACCGGAAATATCCCTTTCATAATGAAAATTTTGTGTGCGTCTCAATCAGCTCCCTAGCTCCCGAGATCGTGAATCAGTAGATCGTGTACACGAATTGGATCACTGGTAAGTTCCCTGACTCACTGCACTCGAATTCCAGTGACATGATTACGTACAACGTCAACGGACAACATAGTAGAACGTCACAGCTTGAATTAATAAACAACAGACTGGACCAATCTCTTTTTGATATTATTTTTAATTCTCTTTAAGCACATTGTGTTCTTACAACATTTCAGCCGATTTTAATTATAAATGTTAATTAAATGTATTCATTACCTGTCTAGTGATGTGTGTTTATGTTGAAATATATAAAAAAAACAGTTTGTCTTTTCAAATCTTCTATTGCATGTCATTATATTTATTGAGTTGGCTCGTGTGGTTTATGTTTGATGCTTCAGAAATGTGACGTTATTTCTGGTAAGGGAGCATAGTGAGCGCCGATGCTCCCTAGAATTTGCGGTGCATTGTGGGATTTTTCAGGGAGCGAACGTTCCAGTGCACTGGAAGGATTTCGCGATTGAGACAGCCCTTAAAATGGCCGACTCCCTGATCAGTGCTCTGACTACTGAACAAGGGAGCTGATTGAGACGCACCCTGTGTCATTAATCACTTACCCCCATGTCGTTCCAAACCCATAAAAGCTTTGTTTGTCTTTGGAACACAATTTAAGATATTTTGGATGAAAACCGGGAGGCTTATGACGGTCCCATTGACTGCCAAACGATTAACACTGTCAAGGCCCAGAAAAGTATAAAAAACATTGTCAGAATAGTGCATCTGCCATCAGTGGTTCAACCGTAACGTTATGAAGCTACGAGAATACTTTTTGTATGCAAAGAAAAAAAAGACTTTATTCAACAATTTGTCTCCTCTTAGTCAACATAGCGCCATTTTGGAGAATATCCGCTGGACGCAAACTGCGTACGCTGTTCTGTGTCAGCCACACCTCACAGATACGCTGTTTTCGTTCAAATCAAAGCGTAAACAAACATAGAAGACGTGTCTGTGTGCTACGGCTGACACAGAACAGCGTACGCAGTTTGCGGATATTCTCTAAAATGGCGCTACGTTGACTAAGAGGGTACGAATTGTTGAATAAAGTCTTTTTTTTTTCTTTGCGTACAAAAAGTATTCTCGTAGCTTCATAACGTTACGGTTGAACCACTGATGGCAGATGCACTATTCTGACAATGTTTTTTATACTTTTCTGGGCCTTGACAGTGTTAGTTGTTTGGCAGTCAATGGGACAGTCACAAGCCTCCCGGTTTTCATCCAAAATATCTTAAATCGTGTTCCGAAGCCAAACGAAGCTTTCATGGGTTTGGAACGACATGGGGGTAAGTGATTAATGACAAAATTTTCATTTTGGGGTGGAGTAACCCTTTAAAGAAATACATCTCTTATTTCATTTTCAGATTCCCTTTGATGTGAACTGGTGTATTGTAAATATGGTTTTGGACACTAGCCAGGGATTTTGAACTGGGATCAACTAATGAACTAGGGAATGGACTGACATATGTCCTGAGTGAACACCAACACATGCTGTGTGTACTTAAAGGAGGGTGGGTGCTTTGCTGGGTCTGCAGGCGGCTGGAGGAGACTTGCTCCTCGATTCCTTGCTCTTCTTCATCTCTCCAGATAGAGCCAGCAGCAGGGCTGGGGCGGACAGGTGGTGCGCTGCTGCTTTTTGTTGTTGTGTGCAGTTAATGTAGCTGGCTATGAGCAACGTCACGTCTCGAACCTAAACAACACAAGGAAAGCAGAGAAAAGCTGTGAGTCACGCTATACTATGCTATACATAGCAAACAGAAGTACACATGAGTCTGTGTGTTTCTGTGTACTTTGGTGTGTGTGTGTGTGTTTTCTCTCTATGTGTAAAAGAGAGCATACTGTATGTACACTAATGTTCAAACGTTGGTAAGATTTTTTTTGTTTTGAATATAGTCTCTTATTCTCACCAGGGCTGCATTTATTTGATCAGAACAGTAAAACAGTAATAATGTGAAATAGTATTACAATTTAAAATAACTGTGTTCTATTTTAATATGTTTTAAAATGTAATTTATTCCTGTGACGCAAAGCTGAATTTTCAGCATCGTTACTCCAGTCTTCAGTGTCACATGATCCTTCAGAAATCATTCTGATATACTGATTTGATGCTCAAGATACATTTCTTATTATTATCGATGTTAAAAACAGTTGTGCTGCTTAATATTTTTCAGAAACCATGATATATATTTTTTTCAGGATTCTTAAAGTCATTTATTTACCCTCCCAACCTGTATTAATTTTGGGGTGAACTGTACCTTTAATTAAATAGAAAGTTCAAAACAGCAGCAACTGTTTGAAACAAAAAATCTGATCAATTTTAATGTGTCTTTGCTGCATGAAAGTATTAATTTCTTTAAATTTATTTTCTTACAGGCCCCAGACTTTTAAACAGTAGTGAAAAGAAAAAACCCCCGGAATATTTCATATCATTTTCACACAAATTACAACTGTCCCACAGTTGTCACTGCCACAAAAACAAAAACAAAAAGACTCTTTTAAGAGCACTAAATACCTACCTTTGACGGGGCCATGGCAAACAGATGCTTCTCTGTAGACTTATCTTTGGATGTGTTGGTGGCAGAACTCAGAGCTACTACCAGCATAAAGTCCTGACCACACGCTCCAAATGTCACGATGCTTTTATAAGGGTAGGACGCAAGGACTTTCTAGAAAACAAGCAGTGAAAACTCATCTTAGCTTTTCACTAACAACATGAAGTGATTTGGAAATACTGTGAAACTCTGTAGAGAATGTGTTCACTTACTACAGAGTTGAACTCTAGCATGCTGACTCCATCTTCATGTACTGCCAGCCAAACACGCTCGTTCTTCTGTGATGGAGTTACAGACTGCAGGGAGAAAGAGAGTGAAATTAAGAAATAATGCCATAACATTTACACTTTTCTGAGTATTTAAATTGTACACATCACCTTTAGCCTTAGAGGGACGCTCACCTCAGACTCAAATAGTTTGGCTCCAAAATATGACCACTTGCGAGCCACGGTCAGGTGGATTCGTATGCACTCTGATGAGCTCCGACCCCTCAGAGATGCCCATCGTGTAGAGAGCCTCTGCAGCAACTGTCTGCGACGCATGTGTTTCAGTGCGTAAGATGGCCAAACAGATTCTTTGTGTTCATATTTGTGATTATATCATGCACTGGAGGCATAAATACCTCATTTGTTCCTCGGTGCAGGAGTGTCGGTAATGCTTCGGGTAGAAGCGCTCTAGAACCTGTTTCAGGGTCTGGTTAGACTTAGTCTGACTACCTGGACTAGAAAATGGACGCTCAAAGTCCCCAAACTCAACCTGTATGACACAAAAAATGAATATTAAAAAAAGAAATGATGTTTACTTAAGTAAATGAAGCCTATATTAAGATTTTTTTGGATGGTGACATTATTTCTGTGACAATTAAGCACATTTCTTCTCAAATTATCATTACTGTAATGTGCTATTACACATTAAAATTGCCATTATGAGTATTTATTTAAATGACTTTATATTAAAAACAGTACAACAAATACCAATGTGATGTATAAATACTGTTAATTGAATTTTTATACTTTTTGGCAAGTTACAGTAGTGATTAATAGTAATGATTTATTTTGCATTATGGAAATGAAAATTATGTAAAATACACACACACACACACACACACACACACACACACACACACACACACAATTAGCTGTACCTAAAGTTGAGCTTATTTTTTGTATTTGTGTGTAAGTGATTTATAATGGATAGGTCTTTTACCATGCCATCATGATTTTTTGCTACTTTTCAAATGTCTTTTATGCATAGATTGTATTGTTTTACTTTATGTCTTAAAATTTTAAAATATAAAAATTCCATTCAACTCCATCCATTCAACATTAATTATTATGCTTAAAACTATGATGGCCTAAACTAAAGTTAATTGTTTCATTATGTATATTGTGTAAATGATTTATATAATTTTTACACAAATTACAAAAAAAAAAAAAAAAAAATGTAGCTTATTTTACTAAAATTTATTTTAGTCAGGAATTGGATGGGAATCATACAATTCACAGATTACGGTTCTATAAGGATACTGTTAATATTTTTTTGTTAGCATTTGTAGAGCTGAGGGAGCTAATTTGTGTTTCTGACATTAAAAGAACATTCATTAAATTAATTCAGAATTCATTAAAAAATTAGTTCATAAGAATCATATATCTGTAAATCAGACTGTGTCAGTTGCATTGCATGTTTGTTGATACGTGCAACCAGCAAGGACAACAGAAAAAATGTATTGTCTTGTATTATTTTATGGCACCGTCTTTCTCTGTGATCATACAATTAACTCAAACTTTTTGCAACTCTAAAAAAAAAAAAAAAAAAAAGATATATTTTTGAATGGTGCAGTAGATTAAGCAGCAATGCAGGAAACACTTTCAAAGTATTTTAGTATCATGGAAATCATTTGGTTCTAGCTATTTTTAAAAATAGAAAAGGTTCTGAGTAACTGTACTACTAACTGACATCTATCACTGAGATAAACCACATTTGCCTCTGAAACAGCCCTAGGCTGTGGAAACAATTAAAGGAGACATAGGATCACCCCACAACTTTTAGCAAATGAAAAAAACAAAAACAAACAAACAAACAAAAAACAACAATCAGATCCATGGTGAGTCTGAGAGTCATTTTGTTTGAGCATTTGAGTTTGCTGACATTGGGTTGGTTTCAGACAGAGGGTGTGATTTTAAATGCAGTGGGCTGTTTAATTCATTGACAAAGAGAGGTCAAATATAACCTGAACAAGTTTGTGAGACACATTAATATTCTGAGGAGCAGCACTGTGTACCTGAGCAAGCAGGGCGGCCATTTCTAAAGCAAGCTCTTTGTTGACAGGGAAGTGACCAGCTGCAATTTCTTCATTTGTTTGGTACGCCAGAAGCAAACGCTCTCTCTCGGTCTCCCCTCTCATCTGCTGGGAGAAGTATAACCTAGAGGAAACAAACTAGTGGTTAGTCACAAATTATGGCTTTTTGGAAACAGGCATTTTGCTTATGCTTAAGAGTCTGTACTCTACCGGTTCTTATAAGTGAGTTTCACCGTCCTGGCATTCTCTGATTTGCCTGTGTGCTGCTCCTTCGAGGCCTGCTCCCATTTTGAAATAATGTCACAGATCTGAGGACACAGCACATTTTTTAAGATGAAGACACAAAGTACAGTTTCTAAAATAATAGGGTGTTTTTGTGTGAGTCTGACCTTCAGGTTTCCCTGAAGACAGTGCTCAAGGTCTTTGCCAGTGGGGTCGTCAGAATAAAGGCTGAAACCAGACTGACCAGTTTTCCTCATGCCCGTGTCCTGGTTCAGCCGACTCTGAAACTCCTCCACCGTGGTTGAAGCATCAAAACTAACAACCTGACACACACACAGACTGTTAGATTAGACAGATAGATGGTCTATAACCTGCTGTGTGTCATTTACCTTCATGATTCTAATCTGTTCTATGAGTTCTCAGACTTTTTACCAATGAATTTCCATGACTTTTCCAGTTTTTCATGGTTATTGGATCAGGATTTGATAATTTTACATTGTTGTGGAAGAGTGAGTTATTTTGTTTCCTCTCGTAAAGAAATTAATACTTATATTCAGCATGTTGAGCGATTAATCGCATTCAAAATAAAAGTTTTTGTTTATATAATATATGTGTGTGTACTGTGTATATTTATTATGTATATATAAAGACACACACATACAGTATATATTTTGAAAATATTTACTTGTATTAACATGTATATATTTATATTCATATAATTTATATTATATATAAATATATTTATTATATATAAACATTTATTTTTCTTAAATATATACATGCATGTGTGTGTATTTATATATACATAGTAAATACACACAGTACACACACATATTATGTATACAAAAACTTTTATTTTGGATGCGATTAATCGCGATTAATCGTTGCCCAGCACTAATAATAAGAAATATTTCTAAATACCAAATCAACATAATAAACTGATTTCTGAAAGATCATGTGACACTGAAGACTGGAGTAATGATGCTGAAAATTCAGCTTTGCCATTACAGCAATAAATTACATTTTAATATATATTCAAACTGAAAAAAAGTTATTTTGAATTGCAATGATATTTCACAATATTTCTGTTTTTACTGTAATATTTGTTGAGAGCCGAGCATAACTAGAAAAAAAATAAAAAAATAAAAACTATAATTCATTCTCATTCAAATTAAAATTCAATGATACATCTAAGTTTTACATGACTATGGTATTTTTTTTTTTTTTGAAGAATCTTCATGCAGCTTTTTTCTATAAATTTGTCAGATATTGAGAAGCAACTAGCTTAAATAATCTTTTTTTGCTTTGGGTATCAAACTCAAGTTGTTAACATCATGCTTTTCCATTCAAGCTACAGGAAAATGATTCAAAGTGACTACATAAAGATACAACATGCACAATAAACAGTTTTTTATAATATTAATTGATCATTTTGAAAACTACTTTTATAATACTTTCATAGTGTTTTTTTCCTTTTTGCTCCATAATATTACAAAGAGCTGAATGAAGATGTAGAAGACCATCAGGATGAGTAAATAACGACAGATTGCTATTTCTAAATGAACTGTTCTTTCATCACGAGGCTGTTTTGCATATGTGTGGACCTGGTAGGTGTTGTTAAGGAAGTGTACAGGGACACTGAAAGGCAGGGAGTGATGATAAGGGTTCCTGAGTAAGATTGACAGGATCTCCATTCGTGACGATCGGGCTTGCCGATCCCCCTTCTGCTGCGTCCGCTCCAATGAGCGCTGACAGTAAATGGCATACTTTCCCACTTCCGTCCTGGAGAAAAAAAAAAAAAGAGGATAAGCAACTGTGGACTGTGCTTCCAGGAATCCTAAGATATAGTTTCTGTTTTGATTTACCTGGAATCTCCATGCCTTTTGAGATGAACCTGCAAATACCAAAGAATAGGAGGTGTGGGCAGGAAAAGCCCGACACACAGAGCCAGGAACTGCCATCCCTGTGTTACAGAACATGGAAACAACTCAAAACGTGTCTCATGTGGCTTCAATCCCAAGATGAGGAGAAACACAAAACAAAAGCAATCACTCCCTCTAGTGGTGTGTGTTCAGATCTGACCTGCAGAGGTCCCGGCGGTCCTTGTGGCTGCCTCCTCCGTGTCTGTTTGATAAGTTGGCAGTAGATCTCGTTCTGCAGCTCTGGGTGGGTGAGACACACTTGTAGAGCACACTGGGCAAGACTCATGTGATAATCTATGGCTGGAGTGTCAATGGCCACGTTAATGAAGAGCTGACATGTCTGTAAAAAAGAAAAGGAGCGTTTCTCCAAGTTTTTTATGGGTTGTTCCCTCCAAATGTGTACTGAATGAAAAGTTTAACCTTAAAGAGCTTGATGGCTTCGGTTTGTAGAGCTTGTGAAGGAAGGGTGGTGAGTGGAGACGACAGCCCTTCCTTAGTGAAGCAGAGCATCGGGTGACTCCAGAGCTGAGACCCTGACAAACAACGGGACAAACATCGGACATTAAATTGTTTTTATGTAGCTACAGTTTAAAAGGGCAGCATGGGGTTGAAGTAAACAAGTTGGGAATAAACTGAATTTATGATGTAATGTTTGCCATGCTTATATTTAATAACATATGTCAAATCGGTCTCAGCCTCAAGCAGCACACCCACACACCACAGTCCTTTCATTTAGAGGCGTTTACCACCGCACAAATGCTTGGGGCCCCAGAGATTTGAGGGGCCCCTGCTGGCCATAAGCAACTGAATAAACCACTAACTGCATTACATTATAGTCTTGTTGGCTTATAGTATATGTAACCGCATGTAAATGAAAACAAAAAAAAGACACACTTAAACTTAGTTCTTAACCTTTTTGACTCCAAGGGCCCCCATTATCTACAGCAATATTTGAAGGGCTGAATGTTCTTCAGGATTCCCACTCTTTTTAACCAATTTACATAACTTTTCCAGTTGTTCATCATTTACTGAATAAAGACTAAGAACAACAATTTTGAAGAATATTTTTTAATAATAATTTCTATTCAATAAAATATTTTAGGGCGTGGCATAACTAAACTGTATATCCTTATAAATATGCCTGTATATCAGCTGTCATACAACTTACTGAAACCGGTGCTCAAAGCATCCAAAGCATCTTACAAATGAGGACAAGAGAAAAAATCAAACCAACAAAATAACAATATTATGCAAATGCTGTGAAAGTCCCAGTTAGTCTAACACAGTTCACTTTTTTAAAATAATAAATAAAAAGAAAACAAGTAGATAGAACAGAAAAAGAATACAGAAGTCTAGCGTTAGAGGGTCGTTTTTTTATAATAAATAAAATACAACATGTAGATAGAATAGAAATAGAATAGAGAGCTAGTGTTAATTAGGTTTATTAAGAAATGTATTTCTATTTCAATAATTGTACTATTGTACTGTAAAATAAAAATGAGCACTTTTTGATAATAATAATAACAACAACAACAACAATAATTATTATTATTATTGAGATTCCTGTTTCATTATTTGAATGATATACTGGGATTCATATCCCATAGCTGATTTTTCAACAGGTGGCATGTCTTCCCCTTGTACTTTCTGTGTCTGACATGAGACATTCCACCACAATTAAATATATGAAATGAATGCAGGTATGAGACTTTTACCTGGATCTCCCTCTATGCTGAGCAGTTTACCAACCAGCTGCTCGAACTCAGTCCCCATCTGCCCCACTGCGGTGCCCGCGGCCACGGACAGATGGTACAGCCAGGCCGTCTACAGGACAGGAACACAGACAGACAGGCAACAACGTTTCGTTTCATGAACATTTAGGATCATCTTTGAATTTATTCTTTTTCTGTGCCATGATGAAATTAGATCCTTTATTAAAAAGAAGTACACATACTAAAATCACACTTTTTAAAAGAGTACTATGGAAATCATATACATTAAGTAAGGGATAATCAACGGCTAGCTGTGCATTAAACGATTTGAATGCACGACGTGGAGGCGAAGAACCACCCGACGCGCAGCGGTTGCCTCCGCGAAGTGCATTCAAATCGTTTAATGCACAGCTAGCCGTTGATTATCCCGTTTATGCCATGGTCATTTCCCAGCATTCACATATTAAAGATGTTAATAATATTTGAGCTGCAATATTTGACTGGAATGATAAAAATGACGGTTATTTTCGTCTGTATTACTATTCAACTCTAACTGTCTGTTACTATGGTTACCAATGTTTATAGGAAGCGCATTAATATAGAACGTGATTAAACTGACCTGGAACTACCTGTGCAGTTAAATGTATTTAATCAACATCTGCCAGCCAATCAGAATCGAGTATTCAGACAGCCCATGGCATAAAATAATATAATTAAGTGAAATGGTTTCAGACAGTTAAATACATGTAATTTACAATTAAAATGAAAAATGATTAGTGTTTAATTTATATGAAATGCAAATAGCTGAAATTAAGACCCACTTAAGTAGGACTGAAGTACATCTTTAAATGTGACCCTGGAGCACAAAACTTAAGTCTTAAGTCGCTGGGGTATATTTGTAACAATACATTATGGGTCAAAACTATTTTTATTTTATGTCAAAAATCATTAGGATATTAAGTAAAGATCATGTTCCACGGAGATATTTTGTAAATTTCCTACAGTAAATATATCAAAACCTAATTTTTGATTAGTAATATGCATTGCTAAGAACTTCATTTGGACAACTTTAAAGGTAATTTTCTCAATATTTAGATTTTTTTGCACCCTCAGATTCCAGATTTTCAAATAGTTGTATCTCAGCCAAATCCTAACAAACCATACATCAACGGAAAGCTGATTTATTCAGCTTTCAGATGTAGAAATCTCAATTTCAAAAACCTGACCCTTATGACTGGTTTTGTGCTCCAGTGTCACATATGTAATTTCATAATTACTTTTATTGTCTTTGAAAAATGGATAAAGTGTACTGCTGAATGTACTGACAAGCATTTATGGTAAAATATAAAGTATACTTTAGGTAAAGTACACTTTAATGTAATTTCTTTTGAAATATGTATGTCCTGTGTTTAATGTTTTAATTTATATATATATTTCATGTATTTAAATATATTTTAAATGACACATTTGTAATGATGGAGTAACAATTTAGTAAATTTAAAATATATATAACACACTACAGTTAAATTTATAATAAAGTACTTCACATTTGCTTAAGTACATTAGTCAACACATCAAATTAAGTGTACTTACTTTATTAAAACAATGATTCAAAATGTACTAACTAATTTGACATTATCACAAAGTAGATGTTTTAACTTAGTCATGAAAATGTGCTCACTTACATTTTTATTTCATTGATATTAGGCCTATATTATATACTTTTAAGAATACACAATTCACAAGGGATGTGCATTTGTGGCTCTATTTCAATTAAATTCATTACAGCTTGCCTACCTTCTCATGAGGAGAGTCGATGAGCAGGTATGTGGGGTCCTGATTCACTGACTGAATGGAGAGTGTGTACTGAGCAGAGACTTCAGCTACGTCACATGACTTGTGCACTTCCTCCACACGAGCCTCCCACAGTTTGATCTGACCCAGAGGAAACTGGGTAGGGAAATACGACATCAGTGCATGCACACATACAGAAGTCCTGTGCAGGATGACTGTAATTTAATGAGACAGAAGACCTTGTCCTCTTGATTTCTGAAGTAGTAGAGAGTCTTCCCAAACAGCGCACACCACACATGCTTAGAGTAGCCATGCTTCACCTTAAAGAGTCAGAGACAAACATGTTATCAGCTACAACTTGATATATGTGACCCTGGACCACAAAACCAGTCTTAAGTCGCTGGGGTATATTTGTAGCAATAGCCAAAAATACATTGTATGGGTCAAAATTATCCATTTTTATTTTATGCCAAAAATCATTAGGATATTAAGTAAAGATCATGTTCCATGAAGATATTTTGTAAATTTCTTACCGTAAATATATCAAAACTTCATTTTTGATTAGTAATATGCATTGCTAAGAATTTCATTTGGACAACTTTAAAGGTGATTTTCTCAATATTTAGATTTCTTTGCACCCTCAGATTCCAGATTTTGAAATAGTTGTATCTCGGCTAAATATTGTCCGATCCTAACAAACCATACATCAATGGAAAGCTTATGTATTCAGCTTTCGGATGATGTATAAATCTCAATTTTGAAAAATTGACACTTAAGACTGGTTTTGTCGTCCAGGGTCACATATGTTATACCTGGGCAAGTGACCTGACCAGTACAATACTACGTCTTTCACACTTTCATCTCTCAAGGTTTTTTTATTTTATTTTTTATATCAGTTTACATAGTTTACATATGTAATAAAATTTTTAACACGCTGACTGCTATATCGGGCATATTATCACTGTACGAACCTGTTTTTGAATTGAAAGTAGAAAATATGAGTAGAAAAACAACATATTTTAATTTAACTAAATATAATACTAATATTTAGTATTATTTTGCTATTCTTTCCAGCAATAACACAGTATACACAGTAAAATATTATGAAAAGCACAATCCATAAAACAGCAGCAATGAAAAATGATTATCAAACAATTATTTTGGACAACAGAAAATGAAACAAACTGAAAAAATTACACTACTGTTGAAAATTTGTTGCTGTTTTTTTAAAATAAATTAACAATTTAATTAAAATAATTGTATTCAGCGAGGATGCATCAAATTGTTCAAAAGTGACAAAAAATATTTTTATTTCAAATAATTGCTGTTCTTCTGAACTTTCCATGTATCACGGTTTCCATAAAAATATCATGCAGCATAACTGTTTTCAACACAGATAATGATAAATGTTTCTTGAGCTGGAAATCAGCATATTAGAATGATTTCTGAAGGATCATGTGACACTGAAGACTGGATTAATGATGCTGAAAATTCAGCTCTGCATCACAAGAATAAATTACATTTTGAAATATATTAAAATAGAAAACAGCTATTTTAAATGATAATAATATTTCACAATATTACTGCTTTACTGTAATGCAACCTTGGTGAGGATAAGAGACATAAAAAACAAAACAAAAAAAACAAACAAACATTTGAACAGTAGCATATATCTAAAAAATCTTTTTCTTTCCAACAGTACACCTTTGTCAGATGTCCTTTCATAACGGGCCGTGTGTCAGGGTGAGTGAAGAGTGGACTAGCAGCTTTGATCCTCAGGATGCTCTGCAAGACCCTCAGCCACTCCTCCAGCAGGTTTGGGGAGTCTGCCTTCAGATTACACACACTCTTACCTGTCACCACCTGAAGGGACACATGATCAGCATGGACGGACATGTGAAATAATCTGAGATGCATGAACACACACACACACACACACACTTTACCTGAAGCATCTGTTTGCCATCCCCACGAGCTATAGTGCTGCATGCGTTCAGCTCAATCTGACCTTGGGGTTTACGGATCACGTCACTCTATGAAACAAAATCCACAGGAGATGTAGGAAATACACAATGCGTAATAATAAGAATAAAACAAAAAAATTAAGATCAGATCATTAATATAAGAACTTTTTGAATGAAATAAGAGATAAATGAGTCATTTAAACTGACTGGTGATTTGTAGTAGAGCAGCTCCCCATCCTTCAGAACAAACCAGTGTCTCTTCCATGTCTTCTTCCATGTCTTTACCATCTTGAGCAGGTACCCAGACTTCTCCATAGATTCCTGGAACACGACACATTCTCATTTGGTCTGGCATGTGTGTGCGTGTGTGTGTGTGTCTGTGTGTGTGTGTGTGTGCATGGGTCTTACAGTCTTGCCGTTGTCAGTGCTGGAGGAGCAGGTCTTTGGGAGTTTGTTCTCAGGTTCAGAGCACTCTGTGTCAGTGGAGTAAGCGTCAGGAGGGATGGCATAGTCACTCTCAGATGTCATAGAAGACAATGACACAGCTGAGAAAAAAACACAACACATTCAGTGACTCGGGGGGAGGGTGTAGGGCTCTATGAATGTTTTCTTTTTCCCAAATTCTGTGTGTTCCATTTGAATTTTTCTGGATTCTGTTTTAATGGGTTAATTTAATCAGCAAAAAACACGTCTATTCTGTTTAATTTACAAAACTTCAAATTTTCATCTTTTGAAATGAAATCAAGCAAAAATAAGGGTTACTATAGTTAAAAACTAAAACTATAACAAAAAAAATCTTACTTGAAATAAAATAAATTTGAACTGAAATAAAATTAAAAGTGCTATAAAACTTAATAAAAACGTGATAGACATCTTCAAAACGAATCAAATGGGAAAACATACACACACAACAAAATTACTAAAATAAAAAACCCTCAAAATATTAAAATAACTATTATCATCTCTCAATGATACTAAAACAACACGGAAAATATTTTTTTTGTGCTACATAACAGAGGTTTACTTTTATTTATTTTTTTATATATCATTTTTAATGCATTATTTACATAACTGAACAATATTTGAAGGCTTACATGCTAATGTTTTAATGCATTATTTACATAATTATTAAAATGATGAATAATTAACTAATATTATTTAGTTAATATTTTTATTTTCATATCAAAACAAAATATTTTTTGCTATGGTACCGAAATTGGTGCAGAGAATTGTGTAATTTTACTAGTATTGGTACTGACTACCGACATTTTGGTACCATGAAAACACTTGTACCTCTCTTAAGTGAGTGGGGGCTTTCATGGCTACTGCTCTTGTGTGACTCTGATCCAGAGGTCTGGGAGTTCTCTTCCTCTCCAGAGTTAGACTGACCCTCCTCCGAACTGTCCTCCTCCTCAGAACTAGACGAATCCTCGGAGAACTGACTGTTGCTTAACAAAGTCGCCTTCTATGAGAGTAAAAACACACATTGCATTCATGAAAACCTAATTCAAACATTTCCTTCTATTACAGATAGAAGTGCTGACTCACAATATTCACAATATTGTGAAGTGCAATCTTATGCAAATAAACAGTCTTAATGATTAATAATTTTTCCAGTGAACGCTTCTGAGCATCATGGTCTTATGACACACACACACACACACACACACACACACACACACACACACACACACACACACACACAGACATGTAAAGACACACACAGGCTCCTACCCCTTTGTGTGTGGCAAAGACAGGTGTGCTTGTGTTCCTGTAGATGAGGGATGTGTAGAGCATGTAGGCGGGGCATGAGGATGGGTGGGAGGAGTCTGGAAGAAAACGATTGGACATTTTTACTAGCTGTTGGTAAATGCACAATATGATTTAGGCAAGTAGAAATGTTTCTTGAGTATTTTGTTGGTCCTGGACCGATATTTACATTTCTATGCAACAATCATTGTCCAAACTCAATCCCATAACCATAAACTAAAACTATAGCTCCTAAAATCAGGAGGATTAGAGGTAGATAAGAACATTTGGACAGCTGATGCAGGAACATGTCATACTTGGGTAAATCAATATGAATATGAATATGCACATCATGTGTACCAGTAACATGACTACTGAATCAAAATTGGAAATAGCCAGCTGTTGGAGTTCTTACTCTGCGCTTTTAAAATGAGTTTTAGCCTACATATGATAAAGACTCTAATAATTCTACCTTCTAATTGGTGAATGAATTGTAATAATTCAAGGGAAATTGGGTGAATCTCAGTCAAATTGGTCAAGAACATTCACATTTGAAAAAGCTTTTTTTTTTGTTGTTGTTGTAAACATTGCAATGTAACATTTTTGTGTAATTACTAATTTAATTTAATTTTAAAATTTCCTTCCTACAAATATCTGCCAGTAAGGCAAAAAAGTGATGCAAAATACAATTCCTTTAAATTTAAATTTAATTTCTAATTGTGAAAAATAATAAAATAACAACTGTAAAATGTACACAATTCAAATCAAATTAAATTAATATTTGAATAATTTAATTTTTTATTTAAATCGTAATATGAATTTGTTAAGCCAATTTGATTTTTAATTTCAGAATTTAATTTATGCAAATTTAAAAAAAAAAAAAATATATATATATTTTTTTTTGCATTTTGGTAATAGGAATCCTTACCAAAAATTCTTAGCTGTCTTAAAAATAAGATTGCTTTTTATTGCAAAATAAAGAAAATGTAAAGATATTTTTCAAATATAGAAACTAGCTGTAAACTGGCTGTATTTCTAGTTATACAATGGCTGAGGTCACACAGCTCATATAAACGTTATTCTGTTGTTATTTCTTTTGCTATTTGTGCAAATGTGAGCACAAAAATGATATTTGTTGAAGTTTCCATCACTATAGAAGATTACTAATCTATGACAACTTCTGCTTCTGAAATGCATAACATAGGTTTGGATTTTTCCTTAAGAAGTGCATGTGAAAGACAATGAAGATACAAAATGTACAAATGCTGGATTGAGAATATGTGCAAATGTACAAAAAACAAACAAACAAAAAAACACCTTTATTAGCTACATCTGTACACGATGTCTCTGACAGACGAATTCCAGATTTTGCCACAGCATATATTCTGCTCTCCTGCAGATAACATGAAACCACAAGTTTACCACATGAACCAAAGTGACAGAAATTCATATTAGTTGTACTATTTGTGGCATGACTCACCCAAGAGGGCAGTCTGTGCAGCGGAGGGGTCGGAGGTTTACTCCCAGGCACGGCTGCAGAGATGTCGGGTGTTTCTGGTTCCTCAGGTGGCACTTCAGCTGAGGGCACATCAACATGCTCTCGTTCACCAGTCTCCATCTTTTGCTCTTGGTCCATGTCTGTTTCCTGAGGCCGTAGAGGACGTAGCATGCTGATGGCGTTTCGTGTCCGCCCATGGGCTGCTTCACTGTACAGCGGAGGCTGACTCAGGTGCTTTTTAGCCAATGCCAAACTAACATTAAACACATTTGGATTGCGCAGTCGGGGCTGTTTGGGGGAGGCTGGGGTGTCTTGGGAGTCCTGGGACGGGGTGGGCCGCTTTGGTGTGAGAGCTGGAGTTAATATGGGGCTGGGAGTGTTTGTGTCACTGGAGGATGACGAGGAATCAAGACATTGTGACTGGAAGCGTTTATTCAGCTCATCTGAGGATCCATCCTCAGCATCCACCTTCTTGCTGTCTTTTTTTGAAGCGCTCTTGGTGCCGGGAAGGCAAAGTCTGGAGCACTCCACGCGCTGCATGTCATCGTCAAACAGCGAGCTGCTGTCATCTGAGGCTGTGTGGTAGGTCTCACTGGCGGGTCGACTGAAACGCAAACCTCCAAACAGACTCCTCTCCCCTTCAGAGGCAGCACTGGTCAGGATAGAGGACACACCACAGGACAGCGTGTGTCCGGTACTGTCCCGCTCATCCTCGTACTCTGATCCTGCCTTAGGGCAACGGCCAACACACTCTGTTTCTGGACAATCTTGTTTCATTCCAGAATCTGGATCGGACCAAACACACAGACTTGGTTAATATGGGAATACATGTAGTAAGTACTAGATATATTAAAAGACATCTCTAATTCAAAATGTCAAAATGCTGATAACTGGATCAATTGATTCAATTTTGCAAATCACTGTCAAGTCATTCATTTCAATAAATGAGACTCAAGACAAATGACTCATTTGAGTGGTTCATTTAGTGAGTCGAAATGCATTCATCATAATGAATGCAGTATGATTCTTGAACAAATGACTCTTTTTAGTCAGTTCTTCTGAATCAAAAACAGAAAAACACACATTCTAGATATATGTTTGTATTAATAGGGCAATGCAACTGATGGATCAAAATGATGGCTTCTCATTTGAAGTTGACACACACACACACACACACACACACACATATATATATATATATATATATATATATATATATATATATATATACTGTATATGCTACTGTTAAAAGGTTTGGGTTTGGTAAGATTTTTTAATGTTTTTTTAAAAGATGCTTACCAAGGCTGCATTTATTTGATCTATGAAATTTTTGATGTGAAATATTATTACAATTTAAAGTAACTGTTTTATATCTATAATATATTTTAAAATGCAATTTATTCCTGTGATCAAAGCTGTATTTTCAGCATCATTACCAGTCTTCAGTGTTACATGATCCTTCAGAAATCATTCTAAAGCCCTATTCGCACAGGATTAGTATTATCTGGGGACCTCGTGTGATTTAGAAATGACCCCCACATCTGAATTTCGTGTGGCGCATTCGCACAGGATAATCTCCCGGATATGATGTCAAGGCTTTGTGTAACATTAACCAACTAAACATTCTTTTTGTTTTCGCTCTTCTGATGGTTTTCAGCTTTCTCTTTCTGCAAATTGTATAGTTGTATGGTGTATAGCAGGGGTCACCAAGTTCAGTCCTGGAGGGCCGGTGTCCCTGCAGAGTTTAGCTCCAGCCCTAATCAAACACACCTGAAGCAGCTAATCAAGGTCTTACTAGGTATACTTGAAACTTCCAGGCAGCTGTGTTGAGGCAAGTTGGAGCTAAACTCTGCAGGACACTGGCCCCCCAGGATCAAGTTTGATGACCCCTGGTGTATAGCGATAATGACCCAGCACCCAAAATACTACCAAAACAAACCAACACAGCCTCCATTCTATGCAAAAGATGGATAAAAAGGCGCACAAAGGAAACAAAAACCTAGAAAAAATGTATATATCCGGCCCCGCCAAATTACAGCGACTCTGATTCGCACAGGACTAATATTATCACAGGAACTTGGTGTTCGCGAAATATGGTAGGTCATTTGCGGGGGAATTTTTACTTTACAAATTACAGACATGGCCGATTCTCACAGGATTAACATCACAGACAACCTCCACAATGGTTACAAATGACTAGAGGTCACCAGGTAATAATAATCCCGTGCAAATTGGGCTTAATATACTGATTTGCTGCTCAAGAAACATTTATTATTATTATCAGTGTTGAAATCAGTTGAGCTGCTTATTATTTTTGCGGAAACCATGATACAAATTCTTTGATAAATAGAAAGTAAAAAAAAATGAATTCATTTGAAATTATTTTTTTGTAACACTATAAAAGTCTTTACTTTCATTTTTGATCTTTTTAACATGTCCTTACTAAATAAAAGTTTTAATGTCTTCCCAGCCTTGTTGCATCTCGGTCAAACTCAACAGATTATGAACTAATACTTTCAGTTAAACAGCTACAGATATCATAACAGTCTTCTGACCAGTAGAGGGTCTCCTGCAGTCTGTGTGTGTGGGGTCACGATCCGGCAGGGTGCTGATGCTCTTCTGGGACGGCTCTGGGCCCGTCAGCACCTGAGGGCTCTTCCCTCTGATTTGGAAACAGCCAAAAGTCAGACTGCTGAGCCGCTGGGCCTCACCCATATTGGGCTGGATTGAACCACCAGAACCCAAAGTCAGCTCCACAGCTAAAACACAATACAAAAACATGACACTTAATAGCTCCATTTCATCACTGGAAAATGATAATGATAATGAAATTTCCTGTATCTTTTTTAAATTAATGCTGTGCTTGTTAGCCCAATTCCTGTTATTTATTGATTTATTTACATATTACATTACATATTTATTTATTTGCTGCTGTTTAGCTTGTATTCATTGCTTTGACTATAAAAACTGAAAAAAAAATAAAAAAAATAAAAAAAGTATATATATATATATATATATATATATAATAATAAAGCACACTACATTATGGGATAAATGCAATGTGCTTTGTTTTATACTGCACATTTTGGCAAATGCACAATATGCATGCTACATACTCAGTGTTTATTTTTACATAGTGTTTGTTTAAGTCATGGTTTTGATGAAAAATTTCTTTGACAGGCCTAACACTGGACATAACCAGCAGGAATAATGTTGTAGTATGCTATTTTGAAAACACAGTAGCCATGGCTTAACCTGCTATGTATGTGATTACGTGCATGAATACCTTGCAGTCGTCTTCTCAGGTCTTGTATCTCAGCCTCTTGTTGTTGGTTGATCTCTCTCAGGGAGGCATTCTCTATATCAAACTACAAGAGTGAAACATTTACACACAATTTATTTCCGTCCACCTTTTCTAGAACAAACGCATGTACAAAAAGCATGAACATACTTCATTCAGCTTCCTCATGACCCATTCTTTGATCTTTGCTGCTTTTTCTTCAACCGTCTTGGCATCTTGGATTCGGTTCTGTTTCTGAAGGTGTAATGTAATGGATTTAAATAAGCCTCTATGATGCAAACCTGATGGTTTTAGAGACTGGAGTTGGGACTGACCTGTTCCTCCAGCTGTTGCTCTAGGGTGGCAATAAGCTCGTCTTTCTCCTGCAGTAGCTTTTGAAGATTTTGGCAGCGCCTGAACAGCCGCAGCTCTGAATCACTCGACTGGATATCTGATGCCTTTAGACGTTCTTCCATCCATTGCACCTGAAACACACACATGAACATTCACACATGGTTATATTATCATATCAAAAATAAAATATAGAGGGGTTGGACTAAATAATTAAATAATTTAATATAATTTGTGGTTCCGTTGTTTCTCCTGCCTCCTCTTCAGGTTTGACACTCACGCGGGTTGCCAGATTGAGGACATGCTACAGGAACGAGCGCAATTTACGATGGAAGGTGACAAGCCTTACACACTGTAAGTTGATGAACTGATTTACGAGTGTTTTATTATTACTCTATTCATAGATCTTTTTAGATGGACGCCAAGGCTTTTTAGGTCGAGTAGAATCTGTGATCACCACCTGGCAACCCGGGGAGTCGAAATACTAATGGGTAAATTGCCAGTGGGTGGAATCACACAGACCAAAACAAAAACAGACATGGAACCACATTTCAAAACAGAATAACTGTAGCACTGTTTTTTGGAGAAACAAGTATGTAAACTTAGCATGTTACCTAAATATTTGCAAACATATTTTGGTATTTTTATGCTTCAGTACAGTCAAAAACATTTACATACAGCACATTTAATAAAGGAATATTGCCTATTTCCAAGGTGTTCACATTATTTTGTCCAACCCCTGTGAATGATTAATATAAATTATGATACAGTTTTGTTGAAAAAAAAAACAACAACAACAACCTTTTTGTCAAGAAATATTTTTATACTCATTTGTTACATTACATTAGTATTAATTGTACCAAAATAATCAAATCATTTAGCAAGCCATTTAGGTAAAGAATCATCATTTAAAAAAGTCACTGTCAGTGCAAATACTTAACATTCCTAATATCGGATGAACTGTCCAAGAGAGTGTTATTAATATTTACCTGCTGGTTGGCCTCATATGCCCGACGCTCGGCTTCCAGTACCTGCGTCTCCAACTGCTGCATCTGAGAGAGCAAGAAGTACTGTTTAAATGAATGGACAAATGAGCAGTGCTTGTGCATGAATATGCATAAGTATGAGAATTATTATTATTATTATAGAATTATTATTATTAAAATTTTTCTCATTCATAACATTTTCCAAACAAATATCCTTCTGTGCTGGGATTTTATTTTTTTTAAAACATTATTCGTCTCATAGCATAATATTGCCAGGAATGTAATATATCCATCTGCAAATAATTTTTACCGTAGCGGGAATGCCATGCTATATTACTGTTCCTTTAAGCCTTTTATTTTTATTTTTTCGGATGAAAAAACCATGAGAAAAAAAAAATTCTATAAAGTTAAGGTAACTCAAAAAAACTACTGTCTAAGCAAAAACATTTTCCCAAAAAACTAAAGCTGTGTTGTATTGGTTTCATTTTTGGACTGTATTGTATGTGCTGTCACAATTATAGTTGTGTATGCAGAAAAAAAAAAAAAAAAAGTGGTAAACCAGAGGTAATGATTTAGTTGCTGGTCATTTTGATGATTGTTTCCTGTCATCAAATTCAGTGAAATTTCAGGGAATTTTAACCACTGTATTTCCAATCCTCATATTTTCAAGTTAATCTCTATTAAAAATTCCCTAATCCACTTGCCAGTGTCATAAAAGTCTTACTCCACACATTCTGTGGCTTAGTTGTGGTCATCAGATTGTTGCTGAATGGGTCTTGGAGACTGAATGTGGACCACTAGTAAAAATGTATTATATTTAAAATACTTTTTTTTTTCATCACACATCACAACAGTTAAATGAAAAGGTTTTTTTTTTTTTTTAAAAGAAGAAAAATTAGATGAGCTGAACAAATCCCGAAGATCATGTTCTCCAACATAATTTGATAATATACCAAAGTGCTTTATTGGAAGAACGCCACAAGCAACATACTTTACCAAAATGCAGAAACACTCAAATACTAACACAGTAAAAAATAAATATTTTTTAATTTACTATATAAAAACTTCATATATCTTTTCACATTATAATATTGAAAATGTATTTTTTTTTTTAATTAGCTATGGTAATGAGAATTTAGAGGTTGCCTATTTGTTATTAAAAAGAGAGAATTCTATGAATTCTGCTTAAAAATATTTTATTGTTAGACAAAATAAAATAATATTTTGGCAAAAAGGTGCCATTTTTAATCACTATGCAAAATACCTATATATATATCATATGCACTTTACAATTTATTTAATATATCATTATTTTTCTCATTACAGTACTGTCAGGGTTAGCTGCTACTGCGTGGAGCGAGGAAACGTGGATAAACTCACAACAGTCTTTAATAAGAATCCAAGCCCTGGAAGCTGATGCAGGATGGAGACTAGGAAGTCCTCCAGGGCAGATCGGGCAGTTCGGGGGGTCATGACGAAGCAGGGAGCTCAGGGGGCCATGGCGGAATAGCTTCCGTGGCCTTGGCCTCGCGCTCGGCCCGGCCTCTACGGCTGGAGCACTGTAGCCCCCCCAAAAAAATTCCTTGGGGGAAATCTCGGGTTCTGAGGTCCTCCGTGGGCCAGGCGTAGGAACAAAAGCACTCTCTGGGCTGGACCTGGGAATAGGAGCCCTCTCTCGACCCTGGTCAGGGGCTGAGAGTGCAGTGGCCAGCGGGCTTGACAGTGGAGCGGACGGTGGGCTTGACTAAGGAGCAGCCGAATTTTTTTTAAATAAAAAAATTCAATGTCTGTAAATTTGCTTAATTTTATGGCATATCCTTTATTATAACTGAGAATTATTTTAAGATAAAAAAAATAAAGTATATTTATGTGGAAAGGTGCAAATTTGTTTTGCTTTCTTTTTGGTGCTTTATCAATATAAAAACCCAAATACTACTAATACTATTAATATATCATTATTTTTCATATTAGAGTATTGAAAATATCAATTTAATTGGATAACGTTAATGGATGGAAAAAATCTTTTAGGTAATCATTAGGTCTTATGTCTTTTTGATTTTGGGGTTAAATTGCCATGATTAACATAACACCATACAAAATTAGTGAGATTTGCATAACACCGAACATTTTGGGGTTAAATTTGCTTGTTCGGTGTTATGCGCTTGTTTCTGCTTTGGCAGGAGCTACATCAGCAACCTGTTTCTCTTCATACAGTTCCCAAAGGAGAACAGACAAATATGACCTAACACACTACTAATAGTTACCGCTGCATTCATATTTTCCACTGAACACCATACAAAAGTGTTTTTGTGCATCGCTGTGTGTATGTGAACTAATGGTATTCTGATCTTTCTAACAGCCTCTTTTCTTTACAAGCTTCCATCATTAAAGATGTTTAATAAGTCCCAACACACAAAAGCACTATTGACAAAACTATCTTAATGATGACTCTGGACCAGTCCAGTCCATGTTCTGCTCTAGTTCTTAAGTTAAAGCAGATTTTGTTGGATTTGTTAATGGTGCATTAGTCAGAGCTTGATGAATGACGTAAATCTCTGATTTGCAGATGGAAGTTAAAAAGATTCACAGACTCTGGTTAATTTTCCATGATAGAAGTCTATTGATATTCAAGGTTTAGTGAGCCAATGCCTACCGGACTAAACCAAAGGGTGTGTCCACCAAAACACACTGATGGTCAGAAATACATCACACGCTCATTATCTCTGTTGTCCACACACACAGCCACTATCCCCACAGACTATTCATACACACAAGCTGAATGTGGAACTAACTACATATATGTTTATACCGCAACAACCACACACACACACACACACATACTGTACACACGGGTACACAGTACACACCCAACCTCATCTGTGGTCAAGCTGGTCCACCACTGCCCAACGGTGCAGATATAGAATATAAAAAATAGCAGAGTAATTACAGACTGTTCTGAGAACAGCTGCACAAACCCAGACAGACTCTGAACGGTTCAGCCACAGGTTAGCGCTACATATTAACGTGCTATTTTCCAAAGGCCATCATTGAACCTGTCTTGGTGAAGACTTGGTGCTTGAATCGCCAATGAACACCTGCGTGTGCTTAGTGACCGTTTGACGCATCTGATTTCCTGGTGCTACATACACTAACATTCAAACATTTTTTTAAAAATGATTATTTTAAAGAAACTAATGTTTTTATTCAGCAAAGATTCATTACACTGATCAAAAGGGACAGACATTTATAATGTGTGTTCTTTTGAACTTTCTATATATATATATATATATATATATATATATATATATATATATATATATATATATATATTTCTATATATGTATGTATGTATATACATACATACATACATACATACATGTGCTAACCCAAAACATAATCAGATTTTCACACAAGTCCTGAAAGTAGACAAAGAGAACCCAATCAAACAAATGAGACAAACATATTTATTTATTCAGGAAAATGATCCAATATTGCATATCTGTGAGTGGCAAAAGTATGTAAATCTCTTGGATTAGCAGTTCATTTAAAGGTGAAATTAGAGTCCATCTGTGCAGAGGTGATTTTATTCAAAAAAAATAAGAGGTGATCTTTCAAAGTCTGATCATGTTTGTGGAAGTGAATCATGTCACGAACAGCAGATTACTGAGGACCTCAGAAAAAGAGTTGATGTTGCTCATCAGGCTAGAAAAGGTTACAAAACCATCTCTAAAGAGTTTGGACTCCACAAATCCACAGTCAGACAGATTGTGTACAAATGGAGGAAATTCAAGACCACTGTTACCTTCCCGAGAAGTGGTCGACCAACAAAGATCACTCCAAAGCAGAACGTGTAATAGTCGACAAGGTTGCAAAAGTTCCCAGGGTCACTTCCAAGCAACTAAAGACCTTTCTCACATTGGCTAATGTTAATGTTCATGAGCCCACCATCAAGAGAACACTGAGCAACCATGGCGTGCATGGCAGAGTTGCAAGAAGAAAGCCACTGTTCTCCAAAAAGAAAATTGCTTGCTAAAGATCATGTGGACAAGTATTAACCTTGGCATAGTTGAATAATAAGAGTTCTGTACATGGAAATGATATACCGTGAGCCTCAAACACCATTGTTTCCTCCTTCTTATGTAAACCTTGTGCGTGCAAAAGACCACTGAAAAAGAGGCGAATCCCAACATAACACCGACTGTGACGTTACAGTTGGGATCATTAATGTTTATGCCCCCAACACTTGCATAATGTATACCAGCCCATGTTCTAGGCCAGCCGAATCATTGATGCAGTGTTGCCAGATATTGCTATTAAAACAAACAAAAACCGATAAATAAATAAAAATAAACCAAAATTATTTCAAATCTTTTGCAATTAAGATAAGATAAAGATATAGCTGACACTAAACTGCTATACACTCACAACTCTCTCTCAAGCCTCGTTCACTCCACCAGCGTCTCGCAGCGATTATGTTCATACCACATACGGTAAATATTTTTGCAAAATCTCTCAAAATCGGCATCTTTGTCTGATACTGGCTCAAACATATAAGGGCAGTAGAGATCTGTTTGCTGTGTGAGCTACTGAAATGAGCCGCGCTGTGAAACAGCCAATCAGAGCAGAGCTCAACATTATTAATGACCCTTCCAAATAAGCCAATAACAGACCATTTCATTCTAGGGAGAAATCCTAGGGTTGTAAATGGACATGTAAAACCGTTTCTGGAGAATTTTTGCCCTTACCTAAGCCACATACCTTCTATGTAGATATCAGAGAACAATTTAAAATATTGTATCAATGCATTCTATGGCACCTTTAAGAATCTTATCCCATCTGTGAAGCATGGTGGTGGTAGTATCATGGCTTGGGCCTGTTTTGCTGCATCTTGGCCAGGACAGCCTGCCATCATTGATGGAACAATGAATTCTGAATTATACCAGCATATTCTAAACAGAATAACTCAAGAGAATGTGAGTCATGCAGCAAGACAACAACCCCAAGCACACAAGTCATTCTACCAAAGAATGGTTAAAGAAGAACAAAGTTAATGTTTTGGAATGGCTGAGTCAAAGTCCAGACCTTAATCCAATTAAAATATTGTGGAAGGACCTAAGCAAGCAGTTCATAGGAGGAAACCCACCGACATCACAGAGTTTAAGCGGTTCAGCACTAAGGAATGGGCTAAAACTCCTACATGTTATTGTGCAGCACTGATCAGCATTTACAAGAAACTTTACCTTCAGTTACTGCAGCAAAAGGGGGTCACACCAGATACTGAAAGCAAAGATTCACATACTTTTGCAACGCACAGAGATGTAACACTGGATCATTTTTCTCAATAAATAAATGACAAAGAAAATATTTTTCTCTCACTTGTTTGATTCGGTTCTCTTTGTCTTCTTTCAGGACTTCTGATGATGTTTTGGGTCATATTTATGAAGAAATATAGAAAATTCTAAAGGGTTCACAAACTTTCAAGCAGCACTACATATATATACATATATATATATATATATATATATATATATATATATATATATATATATATATATGAAGGTTATTGATAATAAATGTTTCTTGAGCAGTAAATCAGGATACTAGAATGATTTCTGAAGGATCATGTGACGCTGCAGTAATGATGCAGAAAATTCAGCTTCACGTCACAGGAATAAATTGCATTTTAAAAATTTCTTTAAAAAAAAACTAAACGTTTAAAAAGATACATTTTCCCCCCACATTTAGCAGCAATATTGACAAATTCCACTTAGTTTTTGACTGATCTGCAGTGCCAGTCCGATTTTCAGGGCTCCATACAAAAGTGCATTGTTCTGTTTGACCAGGAGATGGTGCTCTAGGAGGACAATGGAGTGATCCGAAGCAACAAAGTGACCAGCATCATTCATTTTCAAAGATATATGGCAATTACTGGTGAAACAAGCAATAGAGACTGCTGATGATGCGACAAAGCTGAATAGAGCTCAACTTTATGTAAATGAGTGGTGACGGCCAATGGGAGTGCTGTAAACCAAAACAAACCAAAAACCTTCATGGATGCTTTCATCAGTTTGCACATGTAAACTTCACATTTCCAACAGCTCTTTGAATCTTGTACAATCCCCCTCACTTCTCTGCTCCATACGCTCCTGGCTACAGTCAGTCTTCCATTCCATGCATTCCATCCTCGGCCTTCTGTGGCCGGCCCGCCCTGCACCCCTCATCCAGCCTTCCTCCACAGGCCAGCTCACAAAGCCTGTCTGTGTGACAGCCTTCACTGCACCATGGCTCCAAATTCCCCAGCGTCACCCAGCCTCTGCTCCACACTGCACTCATCTGTGTCCTACAGCAGCACACTGTATACTACACTAGAAGCTTGCGTTTCCATTCTAGTCGAATCCCTTGCTTAAGTTAGCATTGAAATACATATTTAGATGGCTATTTATTATGGGGCTAAATTCTGAAATACCATTAAACTTTTTTATTTCACATATGTGACCCTGGAACACAAAACCAGTCTTAAGTCGCACAGGAATATATTTGTAGCAATAGCCAACAATACATTTTATGGGTCAAAATTATAGATTTTTCTTTTATGCCAAAAATTATTAGGATATTAAGTAAAGATCATGTTCCATGAAGATATTTTGTAAATTTCCTACCGTAATTATATCAAAACTTAATTTTTGATTAGTAATATGTATTGGTAAGGACTTTATTTGGACAACTTTAAAGGCGATTTTCTCAATATTTAGATTTTTTTGCACCCTCAGATTCCAGATTTTCAAATAGTTGTATCTTGGCCAAATATTGTCCGATCCTAACAAACCATATATAACCATACATAAATCTCAATTTAAAAAAATTGACCCTTGACTGGTTTTGTGGTCCAGGGTCACATATATGGAAACATCTAATTTTATATAAAATAAAAGATATGCATTATTATTAATATTAATATAATATTGCTAATTTTTAGTTCGTGTTAGCTAATTCATTAACTAAAGTTAACAAATGTTACCAATTATACATCCATTAAAACTCTAATAGTGTGTAAAAAAAGACTAATACAATCTAAACATTTTCCAGATAATAGAAGTATCAATATAAAACGCAAATATATAATTTTGTAGATTTATATATATATATATATATATATATTGTAGGCCTGTTGAAGAAATATCTATATAGAGACTCAAGCCTTAGAAACATATCACAATAAAACAATGTCTGTAACATCACTGAATCGTACAATGTTTTCTCTGGCTACTGCCACCCAAATGTGGAATCAATCTGAGGGTGTTGTTAACCTACAACAGATTCCTGCTTCACATAATGTGCTCTCAGTGTGAGAACACAAGTTCATATGTATTTGACTGCACTTGAAAGTTGCCCATATTTTTAACATAATGGTTTAAAAGAAAGGTTTGCATCTGTTCATAAGCAGGATATGGTGTAGCCACTGAAGTCTTCATGTGCGCCTTTGTGACATTCTTTGAGGATGGCTCGCAGCGAAAGTTCGTTACTGTTTTGAGTTGCTTACATGATGAGCAATTGCTGTCCAAGTCTGGTTGATTCATTTAAACTTCACCAAACCAGGGGAGAAAATGACCTACATTTCTCCCAACAAACCACACTTGGATTAGCATATATGTGTTTGTTTGTGTATGTATTTAGCATGCTAACTTCCTGTATAGCACAAGGCCCGGCATTTCCTCCCTTGGGAGTCTCAGTGATTACAGGATAGTTTGTTTTGCCACACAGTTCGTCTGTCTCTCTCCTCCCATTTTACTCCATCTCTTTCCCTTTCACTCTTATACCTTCTCATCCGTCCTACAACAAGACGTGTAAAACGTGTAAATCATAGTTTGAGACAACCCACTAATTAGGAGAGATAAATAGGATCCACTGTCCCAAATCAGATCCGTTTAGCTTTATACGCTTTATACATAAAGCTATATAAAAAAGACAGAATAACAATATCTTTTGACAGATAAACAGGCTAAATATTTGTAACATTTTATACAACAGTTATATTCATTCATATTTCAGATAGACTGTCAGTCTGTGAGGAACTTCTTTTTCTGCAGGTTACATCATTACATCAGTAGGTGGGAACAAGCCATCTTCATGACTGAGTCATTTGAATCACTTTGAACTGATTCATTCAAAAATACTGATTTGTTGAGGAACAAAACACTACTGTGTGTTAGTGGTGGGACCTTTTCAGTAGGGGTGTGCGATATATATCGTCTGCGATAATATCGTAATTGTTGTTTTAACGATGTGCAATTTGACATTATCGAGTATTTTGCAACAGTTCAATAAACAATGAGTTAATATTAAGAGACTTGCGTTTTAGACATCATATTGCCTGTTTTTGCTCTATTTCGCCAACAAAAAATAATTCCAAACAGCTACAGCACTGTTTTGCGTCTCTGAGCAACATGACGATGCCCAATGTGCATACTATCCATCCTAAATTCTATGTGATAGTAGTAATTTTCAATACTATTTAGGGCAGATAAGGTGGATAGTATGCACATTGGGATGCAGGGGATGTTTCGTTCCTGAATGAATCAACTGTTCAAATGATTCGGTTCAGTCACAATGACTCACTTATTAACAGTGACTTTCTGCCACCTACAGGCGGTTTTAATTTCACATTTAACGTATATTTTCATTTTTTAAATAATTTCAGATGTCAGTATTCAATGTTTTATGTTTAAAATGTCAAAAGATTTTGCATTTGCAACTGGTTAAAGCACAACATATCCCTCTGAGCTGCATTCAATAGTGTGTAAATAAATCTAAATGCCACTTCAGATGCAACTTCTGCAAAGATTAATTTTGATGATACTGGTTTCATTTGTTTGGTAACAGCCTAAATGTCTTATTATCTTAATTGACTGATTCAATGAAACAATTTGACTCAAAAGACATACACTTTTAGAAAAAATGGCTTTATTAAAGGTAAAAATCAATTTAAACTTATATGAAAAGATTAATTAATCACTGATGTGAACTGACCACACAGAATATGAAGAATATCAAAAACTGCAGATGTCCACGGTAGTCAGATATCAGCACAATAACGCACTCTGCAAAATATCGTCTAATTATCGTTATTGAAAAATCCCCAAAAATATTGAGATTATATTTTTTTCAATATTGCACTCCCCTACTTTTCTGTGACTCTTTCCGCAGGTTACGCCAGAAGGTTGTGCCATCTTTATGCAGTAGGTAAGTGACCTTCTTTATGAATGATTCAATGACTCACTTATAAAGACAGGCAATATCGATACGTCACATCACAGGAAGTGGAGAGGGAAATTGAAAGCAATTTGAACAACTGGTTCATAAACTCTGATTTATTTAAGACCGAAACAACCGACTGTCTTTATAAGTGAGTCATTGAATCATTCACTAAACCAATTAGTTCAAAAACACTCAACAAAACAACTGAAAACAACACTCTCTTTAGATTGCAATCTCATTCAAGATGTCAGAATACCCTTTGAAGTCCACTTCGCAGGGCACTTATGGTCAAAAGGAGCGCACCTACGGTCTTAATAAGTGAATCATTTAATCATTCACTTAACCAATTTGTTCAAAACCACAACACCACTACTGTTTGTTGCTCAGAGATGGACAACTGTCCTTTGTTAGAACTATTTTAGTTGGTGGAGCAAAAATAGACAAAGTAACTGGTAATATTATGTGTAAAATGTAAGTAACTAACATTGTTTTAATATAGTTTTATGGATAAATTTGGTTATTAAACGGCATAAAACTGTCATTTACTTGAAAATATTAAGTTAAAATTTAGACTGCAAATTTCTTCCAAAAGCATTGTGCTTTAACTGAGGTCAAGGCCTGTTCACTCAAAGAGTGATAACAATAAAGTTTGAATAAATAATCTAATTCAATGAGAATAGTGAAATCTGTTTATTGAGTAAATATCAAATAACGTTAATGTCAATGTTTTTGTGACCGCTAATATATTTATTGTTATAATTCTCTTTATAGTTATTGTTCTTGGTGTAAATGGGCCTTTAATTTAATGACACAACTTAATAGTAGGTTTTAGTATCACAGGACACAAAAATTCTCTCTATGAAGTTTCATCTCTTAATTCACCTTCTTTAAAGTGCCATTGCTTAAAACACAGCTTTAAAAATCGACATAAACTAGTCGCCTTTAATAGATTAGTTGGGTGACTAGTTGATCATCCTGCCCATCCCTACTTTCTTTATCCTGTGTCTCAATCTTTCCCATTCATCCTCTTCCCTTTTTTTTTCCCACCACATGATTATTCTCTGACATATCCTCAGCTAATATATGCTTCCCAGCTATCTGTATTTTAACAGCTCGGCTGATCCAGGACTCACAGTGAGAGGACAAGTCAGGAAAGAGACCCTATGTAAACATTTAATGGCAGCTTTGGAATAATAGATGGCACACATAAGTGAGGCCAGACGCTACCCAGCTGCTAACAATAACATGCCTACTGATGAAGGAATGAGAAACAATTACAATAAGATTCTCATATGATGAAATCATAAACTTGAATCAGCATCACAGGGGTTAGAGGTCACACTTACTGAGACCGAGGCTGCATTCGAAATTACGTATTTCCCTACTATATAGCAGGCACAAAACAGTATCCTGAAATGCACACTTTGCTATCCCATGAGGCCATGGGAGAGGAGTTGTGAATTAACTCAAACTGGTTATTTTTGTTTTCTTTTGCACACAAAAAGTATTCTCGTAGCTTCGTAAAATTACGGTTGAACCACTGATGTCACATGGACTTTTTTACAGATGTCTTGTGCCTTGATCGTGGTAAGATCCTTGCTGTCTATGGAGGGTCAGAAAGCTCTCGGATTTAATCAAAAATATCTTAATTTGTGTTCTGAAGATGAACGAAGGTCTTATGGGTTTGGATCGACATGAGGGTGAGTAATTAATGGCAGAATTTTCATTTTTGGTTGAACTATCCCTTTAAAACTGTATGCGACTCAGTTACAAAATACTTTGGGTCACCAATCGTTAAAATTGCTCAAGAAAGAGCATCATCACAATAGCTGACTATACATTTCCTAAACTTGACCTCTCCCCAAAGCACCCGAATACATCCTGAGTCTGTAATTCAAAGAGGATTCTGCTATCCCAGAATGCAGCAGTCTGGAGCCCTGTGGTCAGGCGTCTGTTTATATTAACCTCTAATCTGCTCTCCCTCGAGATAGGCCAAAGAAATAGGCTATGGCACGCATATACACACACACTCTTTCGTGGAAATGAAAACCAAACATGGAAATGAGCAAATACTTTAATAGGTGGCTTCTTTGCCTTTCCTAGAATTCCCTTCGATCGAGTCTCTCGGCAATATAAATACAGATGGGAATTAGCAGGGCGGTGACAGTTACATTCAAATCATATGCCTGTTCTGTTATTACTTTAATAAAAGATGGCTGGGGTTGGTTGAGTTTTACTTGCTCAGCATGCGGTCTGATGTAATGATTTTTAAAGGTCCAAGAGCAGATCAGCAGGCCGAGCGAAGGGACTCTGGGACCGAGATGTAGTGCATTTGACTGACCTTTTCTGCTGTGAGCTCTCGGATCACGCTCATTTGTCCACGGAACTTGAAGAGCAGGGCCTCGAGGGCCATGTATTTCTCTTTCCACTCCCCGCCTGCGCTTTCATCGCCCTCCGCCATGCCGTCACCCCTCAGGCCCTGTCACATCACACAACATGAGGCACACTCAAGAAGATAAACTATGAATCAGATGTAGGAGATCTTCATGATATTTGATATACATCTTTGCTCTAAGGAACCATGCTTTTGACCAACCAGCCACATTTCAACATATGGTTAAGATAATGTTTTTTTAAGCACTGAAAAACATTGAAACAATACGTAATGTGATAAAAAAGTTAATCACATATCAATGTTTGTTCGCTTATGTTGAAAATGAAGATGTTTAAACAATGTTGCAATATCAATGAATGTTGTTTCCTTTTGCAAAATCGAAAAACTAAATTCAACTGATTAAACCTTGATCCATGACGTTGAGTCACACATTAAAAATAACATCCATAAACATCCATTTAAATGTATCCACATAATTATCTACATGCATTTTACTGAAACATTGTAGCACATGAAAAATGTCATGGAAATTAGGCCTAAGTGCCAAAATTTGTCTCATGACATGTTCTTTCGGAAACTTATTGGCCAAACAAACATGTCGGTGTGTGACCGACCTTCAAATGTAAAAACAATATCAGTTGTTGTTTCAATATGTGAAAAAAACATTGGAACAATATTGAAACAATGTTTATTGGTTGTAAAAAGTACTTAGAAATCAAATAAATACTTATATAAATCAATTAAAATGCCAATAAATCAACATTGAAATTAATTCACTCATATCAAAAGGATGTCGAAACACAACATTGCAATATCAACATTAATTTAATTTGCATTGCAATATCAAAACAAAATTCAACAGTGATTCATCTTCGATCCATGATGAATACAGACTGCCTCCTAAAAATAATCATCATTATGAATTGCAAAATGTAATTCTTTTAACATTTGGACAAAATAATCTGCCAAAATATGCTTCTTCCACAGTTTGGGTTTTCACAGCTTCCCATGTTTCACAGAACTCATAATTACATTTGTTTGGACATGCGCAGATGTAAATGAACAGTGAATATTGTGAATAGGATTTTTATTTGATACATAATTCTGATTAGGTGTATGTCAGCTGTCGATATTAACTGCAATTTTCATATAGCTGTATGCCATCTGAGATACATTTGAACTTTAATCAGTTGGAAAGAGAGGCAGTGAAACATTCTTGGTCTCGAATGGCTAAAGTAAGTGTTTGAGGGCCAGGCAGGCAAAGCCCTGGACAAACTGACCACCACTACAAAAACAAACCCTACCAGCCAGCACTGATGCACCATCATCACACTTTTCCATCATAAAAGTTTAATTATGAAAAACATGTGTCAATTGATGTAAAGCACGTGGGGGAAAGCACAACAGCAATGTGTGAGTGAACACATTTTACTACAACTTCTCTAAAACTTGGTTATAATAAGCTCTCATTATAGTATTGGCACGGGCACAAAGAGAGTGCAAACGTGCTGAGCTCAATTAAGCTGTCCTGGTAAATAAGACTGAGGGTTTGAATCTTAACCAATGTGGATAAAAACAACATGTTTTACTGTGGAACTAACTTCTTAAGAGGAAAATGTAGGGAAAGTGAGCCAAAGTGGATAACAGGGTCATTATGTAGCTCTAGAAGGATTTGTACATGGAAGATCAGGAAGTTAATATATACTGTACAGTGTGTGAGGAAAAGGCTCCTTTCCTAATCTTGAAAAGTAGAAATATGTGTTTAGTAATGAGGTCTCCAATATGATACACATATAATGCAAATGTTATGAATTACACTGTTGAGACCAGGTATGAATTTCCATCTGAGGAGTCAGTGTCCTGGTTCTGGCTCTATTAAAGGTTCTGCCAGTTTCACCACATAACACAGATCAAATATACAGTGATTCAACATAACATTATATATAGTACATACAAAAAGGGTCTGTGGGTAACGTACTGTCTATATACCATTTAGCTGCAGTTAGTGACAGAATGATGATGCAATAGGTATCATTAGGGTTGTATTCACGAAAATTAATAGAATAGAACAGAAAATAATTATTGACTATTAACTGAATTTCAGTTAAATCAAATCAATAAATAGTGTATTTCATTTTCAAAATCACGTTTAAAAAAATCAACAGAGTACATTTCATTTTAGAATCTATTTTCATCTAAATACATAATAAAGAACTTTTATATTTGAATAAGCAGAAATAGAAACTTCAATATTTTAATACTCTTCATATCTTATTCCCTTTACCAAGAAACAAAAATATTTTGTTAATAGTTTAAGATTTTATCCTTACCCGGCAATCAGTGTTACAGTGCTGAAGATGGAACTGGTTTCACACCATAATAAAAAATAATATTCCGTCTTGTCGTAGTCGTTATTGCACTAATGACCTAATTATGATATAAAGAGCGACCGTTTTCTAGCTCAAACTTTTCACTCCAGCATCGTCCTGTGGAAGTGGGCGGGATCAGGGGCGTGTTTTTACTAGCACGTACAATCAAAACTATTGTAGGCGTGGTTAGGGAATGCTGATGTCATGACTGATTGACTTTACAGTGGACCAATCACGCATCAGAGGTATTCTGCCCGAACCAATCATCTTTGTGCTGGGCGGTCTTCCAGCGCGACTCCGGAATTGACGCGTCACACGTGTATGTTATGTTGCCGTGGAAATACTTATTTCTACATGCAGCGTTGAACTTTTTCACCGGTACCTGCTTTGTAACAAAGGTATGACAATATATCTTCATGTCTCAGAATGTTTTTTATGTGTAGTGGAACGGGCGTGTTCGGTGTGTAGGAGAATGTAATATAAATAGCTGCAGGAAACAGTAACCGACGAGCACTAGGTAACGTTAGGTTGAGCCAGAGCTCTCATAACTGATTTTCAGTGTGATCGTTGTAAGTAATTATACAATTAATTTATGATACACATCTGCAGTTGTTGTTATGTCTCAGATCTAGTCATGGTTGTGAAGAAGAAAGCACCTAAAGTGGAAGCTGTGGCTTTGGATGGTGTCCAGCTGAAGAGCCTGACAGGTGAGTGACAGAAATCAACTTTTAGTGGTTGTGCGTAAGTTACCTGTAATATTTAATGCTTTCTTTCAGATTCCCTGTCTGTGGAGGGGGATAGTAGATCCACAGAGCTTGCTCGGGTTCTGAAGGACAGTTTATCATCCTCTGACCCGGTTGAGCAGATCCAGCTCATCTCAAAGGTTGGTCTGCATTACATTCACTGAGTTATACTGAATGTACTGTAATCGCACAAAACACTTCATTGGTTTGTGTGTCGACTGCAGGCAGGCTTCCTGTTGGAGCAGTTGAAAGAGGATGAGTCCCCCATGGGTCCTTTACTGCAGGCTTGCCTGAGCACACTAGCGTTCCTGTTTACCACATTGCCAGCTAAGAACCCACTCAAGAGAGCCGTAGCAAGGTTCCCACATTTCTCTGTTACTCATGCTACTGGAAAATCAGTAACTCTCTTATTTGAAAGTGATTGACTTCTGTGTGCTTTGTTTACATATGAAGAGTTCAGATGCCTCTAACTGCCCTCTGAAATTTTCTTCTAAAATTAGCATTTTTCAGTTCAG